>NW_025248677.1:0-2305 GCF_018294505.1 Triticum aestivum | reverse complement strand
AATATAAAAGACCAAAGTCTTCATTGCACCTTCCAGCTTTGCATATGGGGAATGTCCTTTGATGGGTCAGAGAGTTCGCCTTAAAATGTGATAGATGGTCCTTGGCAGATACTCCAGGTCTTCAACAAGGAACTCCTTAGGATATGCAGCGTCTTGTGGCAAAGGCTTCATCATACTGAGCATCTGACTCATGTTCGGTTCAGGCTTCTGAAAGATGCTCTCCATAGCTTCATTGTGAAGTTGACATCCAGGTTCATAGAGATCTCCAGGAGTGGGCAGACCAGTGAGCTCAATGATATCAAAGGCTTTGGCTTCGTGATGAACATTTCCTGTCATCCACTCAAGGACCCAAGTCTTCGGATCTCTGTTGTAACCACGTATGTGAAGTGTGGCATAAAATTGGAGCAGCAACTCTTCGTTCCAATGCTCTTGGTCGGTGACGAAAGGCAACAATCCAACCTCTTTGAAGCAGTCCAGAGTTTCTTCCAAGTAGGGCAGACCAGCTATTGCTTCGGTGTCAAGACACATATGTGGGAAGATGCGACCTTGATTGTACAGAATGCAGGAGTAATAGCTTCGCTGCGGATAGCTCCAGAACCGATCAGAAGATATTCGTTCCCTTGAATAGGGGTTATTGGAGCTATTGAAGAAGGTGTTGTCTGCTTTGAAGCTGTTGACATTGAAGGATCCAGGTGCTGATGCAGGACCTAGAAACCTGGGCAACCTTGGCATTGGCTTCTGTGCCTGAGGCCTATGCTCAATGTGATAGTCAAACTGAGGACCAGCAGCAGGCGCAGGAACAGAAGCAGTAGCATCATTGGCTTCGCTGACTTCTGGTTCTTGGGTTGGTGTAGGCTCCACATTTGCTTCAGCCATGACAGCGTCAGTGGCTTTACTGGTGTTGGTGGTGGCAGCCTCAAGATTTTCTACCTCCACTTGATGAGCTGGAGGGTCGGGCACAAACACGTTCTCCTCGAGAATAGCTTCGTCAGTAGTTGGGGGAGTGGGGACACGTTCTTCTTCTTGGGTGTCATCGGCTGATGCAGCCGGAATGTCTTCAGCAGCTTTAGCTTCAGATTCGGAGACTGGAGGCCTTGGTCCTTTGCGAAGCCTGCGTAACGCTGGCGATGCCTTTGGAGATGGAGTTGGCTGGGCCTCAAAGTCATCTTCTTCTTCTTGTCGGCGTGGTGTCACTTGTTGTGGGTGATCAGCCCATGATGCATCCTGAGCGATTGGCGTCAGAGGACGACCAATGCTGATGAGTTCGCTGTGCGTAAGCACAGGCGATGATACCTGTTGGTGCTCGATATGAGGAAGAACTGCATCATCTTCAACATGGTCATGGTGACCAATGTCTTCAGCAGCAGTGGGATCAGCTGCTGGAAAGTCTTCAGCTTCATGAACCTCTGTGAAAGCAGACTCATGGACAGTCAGTTGGCGCTCTTGATGTTCAGCGGCAGGGCGAACCATGGAGATGGGTTCAACAATTAAGGGCTCTATGGGAGCAGCCCGTTCCTTCTTGGTCTTCCGCTTCTTCTTGGAGGGAGCGGCACCAGAGGCTTCATGATGTTTCCTCTTTCTGGCTTCAGCCTCAGCAGTCCTCGTCTTCTTCAGTTCTGAAGCGGTAGACCTGGCTTTTGGCTTCGAGCCAGTCATGCTGGTTGGGAAGACAATGGGATGTGCTTCCTGCCTTGATGCGCCGGGTTCGGCCATAGCGGGCTTCTTCTTCTTCTGCTTTGCAGCCATCCTGGGGTCGATGCCAGGACGCCCAAGGGCCTTGCGCTTCTCAGCCTCATTGTAGGCTTGCACACACTTGTCAGCCAGGCTCTTCATGCGCTCACGAGAAACCTTGAGCTTCTTCACGCTTCTTGAGAAAGGCTTCTTTAAGCTCGTGCAGCATGATCTTAAAGTTCTTGACCTCTTGCACGCTGAGCTTGGCCATATGCTTATTGAACTGAGCTTTCTCAAAGTCAATCTTCTGCTTCAATTCAACGATGTCTTCAGGAGGTGCAGTAGCCAGTGGCTTCGCCCGTGAGATTTTTGGTGCTAAGGCAGGCTTTGAAGCTTTAGGCTGCTTCAGTTTCTTTGGCTTCGGCGCTGCAGGCGCTTCATCTGATTCGGCGTCATTTGCAGGCTCATCCACGGCTGTCCCTTGAACCATGATATGAATGATGAGACCTTCCAGGTTGTAGAAGGGCCCAACAAGATTGGGTTCAGCTTCGCGGGTCCCATCGGCACGGGGAGCAGAGGGACCGTGGTTGAAGTCTAATCCCAAAGACTTCTTGTTCTGCTTCGCCGAATTCTG
>NW_025248676.1:0-2305 GCF_018294505.1 Triticum aestivum | reverse complement strand
GGCTGACATGACTAGTCGTAAACCCAAAGTGGCACAGACTTACAGGGACAGGCATCCATGACCCAGCTTCGAACGTGTCGGTCATCAGCAAGTGGGTCCGGGCTGTAGCACTGGGCTAGCAGGACTCCGGTAAACCGGGCTGTAGCGGGCTAACAGGACTCCGGTACTCAAGGCGTGACATTTCCCCGAAGGGACAGACACAGGAACGAAGAAGGACACATGCCGGCCAGCCTAAGTGTTCCAGAGCAGTAGCAAGCTACCATGGCTCAGCGGTAACACTAGGAGACATTTCCCGGTAAGAGAGGCTACTAAAGATAAACAACTAGATAGTCAGATCCCACACATAGCACTACACATTATACGTACGCATAACATGCAAGTATGTGCTGTACAACATGGCATCACAGCATAACTCAACAATCATATAGATAAAGGCTCAGAAGAGCCGTCATAGCATTTATTGCAAACAGGGGTCACAAGACCCGTCATACAGAGCATACAAGCAACAAGCGGAAGTATTACATGTCTGGGTACAGACATCTATAGATGAAAAAGGCTGGAAGCCTGACTATCTACAGCATCCGATCAAGATCGTAGCTGAGGTACTAGCTACTAGTCGAAGTCCACGAGAACACTAGTAAGACCGAAGTCTCCGCTGCAAAAACATAAATAAAGCAACATGAGTACAAAGGTACTCAGCAAGACTTACATCAGATCCTATCATACATGCATCTGTATCAAGAGATAATGTGGGGTTTAGTTGCAGCAAGCCAGCTTTGACTCTGTGGCTATCCTGTTCTACGACTACCAGAAACTTTGGAGGTGAAACAACATACACGAGTCCACTAATCACCACACAATACACTACTATGGATTCATCCTCGTCTCCCTACGAGAAGGCCATCCATAGCACTCACACTTGTCTTGAGCATTTTAGAGTATCCACTTCAAGTTGTCTATGTACCATGTAAGCATCCAAGAAGTCCATAACCGCGGACCCGGCTATTCGAATAGATCATGTTAACCCTGCAGGGGTGTACTTCTTCACACACGCTCTCGCCACTTACCGCCATGTACACGTCGTGTATCTCGGCAACCTTCAAGCGGAAGCCTGGCGAGGGTGTCGGCCACGACCTGACTAACCACACAAGACTCTAGTCCAGGTTTATCGCCTATTCGGGTTCCATCCGCAAGGAGATCCGGCCGGGGTGTCGCTCACGGCCCCAAACGATGTGAGCAGGGTTCCCGAGCCCACCAACCGGGTGCCACTCGGTACACCGTGCCACGTGTGCCTAGTCTATCCCAAGCCCACCCTGTCGGGTGCCACTTGGTAGAAGAATAGCACTACCTACAAACACCAGAAACTAGTTGCGACTCCTGGACAGAGACCAAGTTGGTTAATAAGTCGAGAGGGGTCGAGTTACCGGAACCCAATGTGTGGTAGTATCGAGTCATTGGACAACATACACAGAACTTAGTGCTTAAGGACGGTTCCAGTGAGACAACCCACCATGTACTCCTACATGGCCTCTCACCGCTACCTTTACCAAATCGTGTTCACACACTTGACTCTCAGCATCAGAACATATCGTGACACTCCAATTCATTCCCAATGAATCAGACCTGACACAACTCTAAGCAATAGCAGGCATAGCATGGTAGGAACACAACAATGGCTTCAATCAACTCCTACACATGCTAGTGGGTTTCAACTATTTACTGTGGCAATGACAGGTCATGCAGAGGAATGGGTTCAACTACCGCAGCACAAAGTAGCAGATGAATCGTTGTTGTCCTAATGCAATAACTGAGAGCAGGAGCGAGAGAGTAGGGTTTTATCGAAATGAACAAGGGGGGTTGCTTGCCTGGTAACACAACAAGGGAGGCACTGCTTCACAGACAGGTACTCTGGAACGTCTCCGGAGCAGGACCTATCGAGAAGGAACGGTGCCGGCAATCAATAAACAATCATATGCAACAATATGATGCATGAACATGGCATGTAGATGTGATGCTGTTGAGCTAATGCAACTAGTGTTCAATTGGTTTGAAGTCCATTTGAACCAAAGGTTCAAATGCATTTCTAAATTAGGTCTCTTATATATGCCATAATGTGTTTTCCCATATTCAGCATGTATAGGTTGGTTTTTCATGCATGAAACTAGTACAGATGGAAAGATTGCATTTTTCTGATAATTTTTCATATATAAATTATTTTAATCTGAGCTACGGTTGAATTGTTATGAATTTTTGAAGTTTAAATCATTTTCTGGATTTTCTGAATTATTTTAATTCCAGAAAATAA
>NW_025248675.1:0-2306 GCF_018294505.1 Triticum aestivum | reverse complement strand
GCGCCGGATTTTGCCGCCTGCCCCGCGGCCATGGATCCCGGCCGCATCACAACCTATGGTGGCGTTGCTCTGCTGGAGATGTGGCGCCGTAGAACATATGAGCCACCACCTCTACTGGGTCATCCCGTCAAGCTTGCCCTGATCCCGCCGCGACTACTTCGATGTCAGGCCAAAACAACCCCGACAAGCTCCCTGTCATGCCTCTGCACCCACTCCTCTTCCACCTCCCCTCCTCTGCCCAGAAGCACCGACGGCCGTGCCGCATCGCCCCCGTACTCCACCCTGTTAAAATACTCCTCTGGGAGGACGCATCCACCTATCACCTCAGCATGCAGTTCGCTCGCGCCGGGCTCATGGTGTGGTGGTGCGGGCGTTGCAGCTCATGTGCCCGTGGAGGCCAGATCCCGCGCTAGGAGTGGCTGGTGGCCGCACGTGTGCCAAGGCCACATCTCCTCCTTGCGGGAAGGACGGATCCGGTGGTGGGATCCTCCCCGTGCGGCACGCAGTCCAGCACTCCACCACCTGCAGATCAAGGGGGAGCGGGGATTCCATCTCCAGGCGAAGCCTCCGTCGGACGGGAACAACATAACAACACCAGAGGTGAGCGCCCTCCTCTCTCTCCTTTCCTACTTCCTCCTCAACTCTCCCTCACATCTCGCTTCTGCCCTGCAGGTGGCGCCATGGCCATCTCAACTTTGTCCCTGCATCAATCCATTGATCCCTTTCGATCGTGAGCTTCCCGACGACCAAGTGTTGCAGCCCACTTTTCTTCTTTTTGGAGTTCGCATGTTAAAGTTTCTTTTGCAGTGCGTGTGTGCACTTCGGTATGAGCTCAAACGAAAGACACAGATCAGTCCATTATGTTCTCTAATGCAGAAAAATGGAGGAGAAACCAATTATAAAAAAAATAAAACACAAGACGCAGTTTGCTCTCTCTCGGTGGACTCGCTCTCCTGCGTGCAGTTCATTTAGAGTTTCGTGGAGTTCGATTGGGGCTCCCCTAGTAAAGTTCATAAAAAACGTCTGTTTAGATTTGCAGTGCAGTGCATAGTATAGAGGAGTTTATTTTGTAGAAAGTTTCAGTTGGGTGTTCATCGGAGTGCGTGGCGATGTAATCTAGCTGGGCGCGGTGCTGCTGATAGTTTCCTTGTTGTTTTGAGAGGTTCAATACTGCTACTGTTGTAGTGTGAGTATCTTGGAGTTCAGTCGGGGCTCTCCTAGTGTAGTTTATAAAAAAAACTGTTTAGAGTTGCAATACAGTGCATACTACAGAGGAGTTCACTTTGTGAATGCATTTTTCAATGTATCCCCGTGACGCGAATTCTATGTGTTTGCAATGCAAAGAGAAAAAAATGAAGTACGCTTGCCTTGCCTCGATGTCACATAGGCACATTTATTTTGCATATGAGAGAGTGCACTCTGTTTTGTTCATGTGTTTCTGTGTTTCAAAACATGGTCATGCAGTGGATTTTGTCCTCTGATGTGGTTCACTTTCAAGAGTGATGTTGTTCATTTGCACCTAACATGAAAGTGTGAAAATTTAGCGAAACAACAAGATGGTAATGCGGTTCACTTTGATATATGTCGCGGTTCTCCTACCCTCGTATCTGCGATCCACTCTCCTTAATGAAAAAAGTTAAAAAAAAAGACAACAAAAACTCGTCTGAGAAAATTTACGTTCAACAAAAGAAATTATGCAGCTCGCTTGCCCGTCCGATGCAGTGCGGTTTTCATTCTGAAGAAGTGCAGTCGGCTGTATGATGTTGTTCATCCCGTAAGTGCAAAAAAAATTGTTACGGGAGCGAAAAAAGTAATGCGGTTCACTTCTTGATAGTGTTGTGGTTCATTTACACCCGATATGAAGTGCACTCTACTTTCTAGTCTTTGAAAAAAATTATGTTTGGATAAAAGAAACCATGCAGTTCTCTTACCTGTTCGATGCAGTGCGGTCTTTCCTTCGATGCAGTGCGGTTTTCAGTCGGATGAAGTACCCACGTCGATTTGGGTGTCGCGAAAAACAGAGTGTCCGCATTTTGGTTTATTTAAAACTGCTCTTAAACCATAACGAATTAGAGAGAGCGTTCTACATGAAAAGGTTGCGCCTCGTCGATATCTTTCCAACGGCATATCATTTGAATCATTTCGACAACCGGTTTGTAAAAATTTCGCAAAAAACAGCCGCTGCCACTCATTATCTGCCACACGATTTTCAAAATTAACTTAAAATCGTAAGGAGTCTCAAAAACATTTCAACATATGAAAGTTGCGCCTCGTTCATAGCTTTTCGTCGGTATATTACACGCCTC
>NW_025248674.1:0-2306 GCF_018294505.1 Triticum aestivum | reverse complement strand
GTAAGTTTTACCCGTAGGGCGCGGTTGCCGGAAGCTTTTCCGGCAACCACCTTTTGTACAAGTCTTGCCGCTGTTGCATGTAATCCTTTGTACAAAGCCGGGCGCAGACCCCGTGCACCAGTAAAGTTCATGTGCCCCGCACATCTTGTCAGTTTTTTATGCTATAATCCTTTTTCGCATATGTTATCTGACACTTTGTGCAGCACCAGAACCCGGTAAGCGATAACGAGCCCAAGGCTCCATATCATTACTTTATTTCTCTGTTTCTTTCTCAAAAGAAGGAAGGTTCCCGCGCCCACAAGGTTTGCCGGGGGGGAAGGAGAAGATAATGGTGTGGACCAGGCCGTTCAAGAAAGTTCCTCCTTGCCGGGAAGCAGACGACAGAAAAGCTAAGTTGCTAAAGTTTGAGCAATCCGTTTTTTAAGTTTTTGAGTTATTTTCCTTGAACGACCGTGCTTTGTATGGAAAACCTGTGCGCGGAGGAACCAACTCGTAGCTAGCTGCACCCTTACTTTGTTTCGAGTCCGCTCAACAACTTAAGTGAGCTGCAACTAGTTGCGACAAGGTTGCTTGTCGGTAGCGACCCCGCCAGCAGGCTGCTGAAGTTCCGCACTCGGCGCTCGCGGCAAGGGTGCCTGCACCGGCAAGTTTCCCTAGAAAGCGTAGGGCAGAACCATACAAAGCCAAGAGTCGAGTAAAGGAAGTAACACAACAATTTTTTGCCTAAGATAAAGTTATATTACAAAAATAACTTGTCGCGCCTCTAATAAAGTGTTCCCATGACATGACTGGCAGCGCCGGCACCTGGGCCCCGGCAAGCCAGTATCGCTGGGGGCTGCGAGTGCCAAGAATCGTCCACGGCAAACCAGAGTTGCCGGGGGCTGCAATATCAGATAAGTCTTTCATCCCTCATCATGCATCCTCTTATGGACTGGGGAATGCGAAACCGCGTTTCTTCCCAAAAACTGTCGTGCTCCCTCAACTCTAGGCCCTGGGGCTCGTTCCCGGGGCCAAGTTTGGTCGTAGTCACGGCAGCAAAGGGATGAAACGAGGAGACCGCACCCACCTCGTTCCCGCCTCCATCAAAGGCGTGAGAAAGTTCGAGCGACGTGGGAAGGCGGCAGGGCCTGTTGCCGAGAGATGAAATGTCTGTCCGAGGGATACCAAGGATTTGCTCCTTGGCGTGGGTTCAACCCGCGAGACAAATAACCCGGCAAGCATCCCCTTTTCATTAAAAAACATCCCACTCAGGAGGCAGGTCAAGGAGGCAAAAAGGGCAAAAGGAGCGCCTAAGCTAGCTACGGGTGCCAGAAGACACCAAGAGGACATCCCGGGGGCCGTCCGAAGGCTGGACGGCGATGGCGGCGCTGGAAGCGGGGCTCGAAGACGGGGCGGCAGGACGTCAGCACGCTGTTGAGGGCACCACGCCCTCGTACTCCGACCTGACGGCCTTGTCGCCAGCCCTCTTCCCCTTCCGCAGCCTCCCTACGCCAGCTGCCCAAGGAGACGACCCCGGGGAGTTCTAGGAGCCGGCGACACGGATGATGGGGTCGCCGGTGCCGCGTGAAGCGGCGCCTGACGCCTAGTCGGATCCGCCATCCCGCCGTCCACTACCCTCATCGTCGCTGTCGCTCTCCTCCTCGTCACTCTCGCTCGAGGAGGAGCCTTCGCTATCGGAGGAGCTGTCCACGCAGCACTTCGCCCGAGTACCGAAGCACCCCGAAGACCTTGACGGAGAGGAGATCGCCCTCCATCAACTTAAAATGGAGGGTAAACCCCTCCATTAGGCTGTGGATACGGGCGAACGTCTTCCATCCTCGATCAAGATACATCACATTAGGGGCTGGGAATACAACGCGGACTCGCGTGCCGCTGATCCCACAGCCCCTCATGTGCAGTCTCAGTGTCTCGGGCGGGTCCAATTCCATCGCGCTCGCAAACGGAGCTGGAAGCCGGAGGCGACGACGAGGCGCCCGGCGCAGCTTGACGAAGAACTCGCAAGGGTCGTCCCCTATATGGACCGCCGTGGGGGAGGAGCCGCCGGCGGAGGCGAAGCTGGCGCGCCGCCCCGCCCGCCTCTTCCCCGAGCGCCTCGACCTCGTCCTCGACCTCGTCCGCGACCTCGCCCCCTCCCTCTTCCCCTTATGGCTGGCTCTGCCACCACGGGCACGGGAGAGGGAGAGGTGCGCTGTCTGGCGGCGACCCTCGCCGCCACCGATGAAGGGCCTGGGTTCCCTTTCTCCATGGCGAATGAGAGAAAGGGGAGCAGAAGCTGAAGAAAGAAGGAGATGAGAGAGTGCGGGTTT
>NW_025248673.1:0-2306 GCF_018294505.1 Triticum aestivum | reverse complement strand
GGGTATTAGTCCAAGAAACGGGCAAGAATTGACCCAAACTGTGATTGTTGATGACCGAAACATGAGCGCACCTTGGAGTTCGACAACCATGGAAATGGCTTTGGGACCCCAAAACGATGAGTAATAGTCCATGAAACGGGCCAGGATCGGCCAAAACTGCGAGTGTTGATGACCGACATGTAAGCACACCTTGGGGTTCAAAACCTATGGAAATCGCTTCGGGACCCCAAAACGGTGAGTAATAGTGCACGAAACATGTCAGAATTGGCCAAAACTGTCAGTGTTGACGATGGACACCTAAACGCACCCCGGGGTTCATCAATCGTGGAAATTGTTCTGGGTACCAAAAACGTTGAGTAATAGTGCATGAAACGGACTAGAATCGGCTGAATATGTGAGTGTTGATGACCGACACGTAAACGCACCCCGGGGTTCGTCAATCGTGGAAATGACTCTGAGACCCTAAAATAGAGTAATAGTCCAAGAAATGGGCTAGAATCGGACCAAACTGTGATTCTTGATGAGCGACGTAAGCGCATCTTGGAGTTCGACAACCATGGTGATCGCTTTGGGACCCCAAAACGGTGAGTAATAGTCCATGAAACGGGCCAGAATCGACCGAAACTGCGAGTGTTGACGACCAACACGTAAGCACACCTTGGAGTTCAACAACTATGGAAATCGCCTCGGGACGCCAAAACGGTTAGTAATAGTCCATGAAACAGGTCAGAATTGGACAAAACTATGAGTGTTGACGACGGATAGATAAACGCACCCAGGGTTCCTCAATCGTGGAAATCGCTATGGGTCCCCAAAATGCTGTGTAATTGTGCACGAAACAGACATGATTCAGCCGAATATGTGAGTGTTGATGACCGACACATAAACGCACCCTCAGGTTTGTCAATCGTGGAAATGACTCTGAGACCTCAAAATAGGGTAATAGTCCAAGAAACCGGCAAGAATCGACCCAAACTGTGACTGTTGATGACTGACCCATGAGCGCACCTTGGAGTTCCACAACCATGGAAATCGCTTTGGGACGCCAAAACGGTGAGTAATAGTCCATGAAACGGGCCAGAATCGGCAAAACTGCGAGTGTTGATTACCAACACGTAAGCACGTCTTGGTGTTCAACAACTATGGAAATCGCTTCGGGACCACAAAACGGTGAGTAATAGTCCATGAAACAAGTCAGAATTGGTTAAAACAGTGAGTGTTGACGACGGACATAAATGCACCCGGGGTTCATCAATCGTGGAAATCGCTCTGGGTCCCCAAAACGCTGAGTAATAGTGCATGAAACGGACGAGAATCGGCCGAATATGTGAGTGTTGATGACCGACACGTAAACGCACCCCGGGGTTCCTCAATCGTGGAAATGACTCCGAGACCCCAAAATAGAGTTATAGTCCAAGAAACGGGCCAGAATCGGCCCAAACTGTGATTCTTGTTGACCGACACGTAACCGCACCTTGGAGTTCGACAACAATGGAGATCGCGTTGGGACCCCAAAACGGCGAGTAATAGTCCATGAAACGGGCCAGAATCGGCCAAAACTGCGAGTGTGGATGACCAACACGTAAGCACACCTTGGAGTTCCACAACTATGGAAATTATTTTGGGACCCAAAAACGGTGAGTAATAGTCCATGAAACAGGTCAGAATTGGACAAAACTGTGAGTGTTGACGACGGACACATAAACGCACCCGGGGTTCATCAATCGTGGAAATCGCTCTGGGTCCCCAAAACGCTGAGTAATAGTGCCCGAAATGGACACGATTCGACCGAATATGTGAGTGTTGATGATCGACACGTAAACGCATCCTGGGGTTCGTCAATCGTGGAAATGACTCCGAGACCCCAAAATTGGGTATTAGTCCAAGAAACGGGCAAGAATTGACCCAAACTGTGATTGTTGATGACCGAAACATGAGCGCACCTTGGAGTTCGACAACCATGGAAATGGCTTTGGGACCCCAAAACGATGAGTAATAGTCCATGAAACGGGCCAGGATCGGCCAAAACTGCGAGTGTTGATGACCGACATGTAAGCACACCTTGGGGTTCAAAACCTATGGAAATCGCTTCGGGACCCCAAAACGGTGAGTAATAGTGCACGAAACATGTCAGAATTGGCCAAAACTGTCAGTGTTGACGATGGACACCTAAACGCACCCCGGGGTTCATCAATCGTGGAAATTGTTCTGGGTACCAAAAACGTTGAGTAATAGTGCATGAAACGGACTAGAATCGGCTGAATATGTGAGTGTTGATGACCGACACGTAAACGCACCCCGGGGTT
>NW_025248672.1:0-2306 GCF_018294505.1 Triticum aestivum | reverse complement strand
AAACAACACGTAAATGTTCCACATGTTCTTCCAAAGATCTGCTATAAATCAATATGTCATCAAAGTAAACTACCACAAATCGTCCAATGAAAGCACGTAAAAAGTTCGTTCATTAATCTCATGAAAGTACTAGGTGCATTAGTTAACCCAAAAGGCATGACTAACCACTCATATAATCCAAACTTAGTTTTAAATGCTGTTTTCCATTCATCTCCCAATTTCATACGAATTTGATGGTAGCCACTACGCAAATCAACTTTGGAGAATATTGTAGAGCCACTCAATTCATCAAGCATTTCATCTCGCCTAGGAATAGGATGACGATAACGAATAGTAATATTATTAATGCCTCTACAATCAACACACATACGTGATGTACCATCCTTTTTCGGCACTAGAATAATAGGAACAACACAAGGACTAAGGGATTCGCGTATATAACCTTTGTCGAGAAGCTCTTGTACTTGACGCATAATCTCCTTCGTCTCCTCTGGATTGGTACGGTATGGTGCACGGTTTGGCAGTGAAGCACCGGGAATTAAGTCAATCTGATGCTCAATCCCTCGAATAGGCGGTAATCCCGGTGGCACGTCTTGTGGAAAAACGTCAGGGAAATCCTGCAAAATGTTAGTGACAGCAGGAGGCAAAGAGGAAGGCACGTCCTCGAATGAAAATAATGCCTCTTTGCACACAAAAGCATAGCAAACAGATTTGCTGAAATCTAGCTCATCAATATCAGATTTGGTGGCAAATAAACATGCACTTTTCAATTTAATTTCAGAAGCAACACTAGATGGTTTATTATTAGGCTTCATTTGTTGCTCAAATTCTTTTGCCACAATCTGATTTTCACTCTTATTCTTCTCCTGTTTTGCTTTATTAGCTCTATTAATATCATCTTTCAAAATGGAATCAGGAGTCATAGGAAGCAAAGTAATATTGTTATCCTTATGAACAAGAGTATAGTGATTGTTTCTACCATGGTGTACAGAATTTTTATCAAATTGCCATGGTCTACCAAGTAATAAGGAACATGCTTGCATAGGTACTGCATCACAATCAACATAATCAGCATATGTAGAGATACTAAAATGCACACGAACAGTACGTGTTACCTTAACCTTGCCGCTGTTGTTGAACCATTGGATGTAGTAAGGATGTGGATGTGGTCTTGTGGTGAGAGAAAGCTTCTCCACCATGTCCATGCTAGCCAAGTTGTTGTAGCTCCCTCCGTCTATTATGACGCGCACAGAACGTTCCTTCACAACTCCCTTGGTATGGAACAAATTGTGCCTCTGATTTTGCTCAGCTTGTGTGACCTGCACACTCAAAACACGTTGAGCAACTAAACATTCATACCTGTCAGCGTCTTCAGGAACCATGTATTGCATCTCATGATCAGAATCATCTCCACCATGTTCTTCACGTGTAATAAGAGCCAATGTCTCCTCATCATAGTCACTAGCGGACTCATATCCACCACCCTCGGTAGCAATCATCACACGCGGAGATTTGCATTCTCTCGCATAATGATAGAGGCAAAGGTGTCCCGTCTTTCGATGAGATGATGGATTTCGCTTTGGTGGAAGTCGACTTTGACGATCCGACTACGAACGTGCGAGGACGTCGCGCCTTAGCAATCGCTAAACCAACTCCGAGAGGTTATTGACCACGCTGGAGCACGATCAACCTGACCACGAGGGTCTGTTTCCTGCGAGCAAACGAAGAACAAGCAAGAAACTAAGATTGCAATCTGGATATTGCGAATATAAGATGAAAGCTTTATTGATCAAGGTGGGGTTCTGTGACGCCTTTGTCTGGCCGTTGAACACAAACGAAGTACGCGAAGTTGCAGCTATGGCGAACTTTTAATCTAAACAAAACCCAAAGTCTAAACGATGCCCTAAGGGCTGTATATATGGAGGAAGAGGGGGAGAATTTCGTGGCCCTTGGTGGAGGGGTCCGAAATCAACCCTATCTCTTGTTTCCCCACACATACGGACTCTAAAAATAGCCTATACTTATGTATTTCGAAATTACATGAGCCTGGCCCAATAATAAGGTGACGCAGCACCTAAAATAGCCTCGGGACGAAATTTATGAAGTGGCGTCTTGTATATTTCGTCCAAGGCTTCATGCACCCATTATGGTGGCTTCAAAGTCCTGAAATCATCACTTGTAACTCCGTTCTTGTTTCCCTTGCGCATGCCATCATCTCCATGCTTGTTCTTGCTCCAATGTTCATCCTTCTCCAAGCTAGGCCCTTCATTTGTAAGCAAAACAAATGTATCCAATTTAGGCAGCAT
>NW_025248671.1:0-2306 GCF_018294505.1 Triticum aestivum | reverse complement strand
GTAAGTTTTACCCGTAGGGCGCGGTTGCCGGAAGCTTTTCCGGCAACCACCTTTTGTACAAGTCTTGCCGCTGTTGCATGTAATCCTTTGTACAAAGCCGGGCGCAGACCCCGTGCACCAGTAAAGTTCATGTGCCCCGCACATCTTGTCAGTTTTTTATGCTATAATCCTTTTTCGCATATGTTATCTGACACTTTGTGCAGCACCAGAACCCGGTAAGCGATAACGAGCCCAAGGCTCCATATCATTACTTTATTTCTCTGTTTCTTTCTCAAAAGAAGGAAGGTTCCCGCGCCCACAAGGTTTGCCGGGGGGGAAGGAGAAGATAATGGTGTGGACCAGGCCGTTCAAGAAAGTTCCTCCTTGCCGGGAAGCAGACGACAGAAAAGCTAAGTTGCTAAAGTTTGAGCAATCCGTTTTTTAAGTTTTTGAGTTATTTTCCTTGAACGACCGTGCTTTGTATGGAAAACCTGTGCGCGGAGGAACCAACTCGTAGCTAGCTGCACCCTTACTTTGTTTCGAGTCCGCTCAACAACTTAAGTGAGCTGCAACTAGTTGCGACAAGGTTGCTTGTCGGTAGCGACCCCGCCAGCAGGCTGCTGAAGTTCCGCACTCGGCGCTCGCGGCAAGGGTGCCTGCACCGGCAAGTTTCCCTAGAAAGCGTAGGGCAGAACCATACAAAGCCAAGAGTCGAGTAAAGGAAGTAACACAACAATTTTTTGCCTAAGATAAAGTTATATTACAAAAATAACTTGTCGCGCCTCTAATAAAGTGTTCCCATGACATGACTGGCAGCGCCGGCACCTGGGCCCCGGCAAGCCAGTATCGCTGGGGGCTGCGAGTGCCAAGAATCGTCCACGGCAAACCAGAGTTGCCGGGGGCTGCAATATCAGATAAGTCTTTCATCCCTCATCATGCATCCTCTTATGGACTGGGGAATGCGAAACCGCGTTTCTTCCCAAAAACTGTCGTGCTCCCTCAACTCTAGGCCCTGGGGCTCGTTCCCGGGGCCAAGTTTGGTCGTAGTCACGGCAGCAAAGGGATGAAACGAGGAGACCGCACCCACCTCGTTCCCGCCTCCATCAAAGGCGTGAGAAAGTTTGAGCGACGTGGGAAGGCGGCAGGGCCTGTTGCCGAGAGATGAAATGTCTGTCCGAGGGATACCAAGGATTTGCTCCTTGGCGTGGGTTCAACCCGCGAGACAAATAACCCGGCAAGCATCCCCTTTTCATTAAAAAACATCCCACTCAGGAGGCAGGTCAAGGAGGTGAAAAGGGCAAAAGGAGCGCCTAAGCTAGCTACGGGTGCCAGAAGACACCAAGAGGACATCCCGGGGGCCGTCCGAAGGCTGGACAGCGATGGCGGCGCTGGAAGCGGGGCTCGAAGACGGGGCGGCAGGACGTCAGCACGCTGTTGAGGGCACCACGCCCTCGTACTCCGACCTGACGGCCTTGTCGCCAGCCCTCTTCCCCTTCCGCAGCCTCCCTACGCCAGCTGCCCAAGGAGACGACCCCGGGGAGTTCAAGGAGCCGGCGACATGGATGATGGGGTCGCCGGTGCCGCGTGAAGCGGCGCCTGACGCCTAGTCGGATCCGCCATCCCGCCGTCCACTACCCTCATCGTCGCTGTCGCTCTCCTCCTCGTCACTCTCGCTCGAGGAGGAGCCTTCGCTATCGGAGGAGCTGTCCACGCAGCACTTCGCCCGAGTACCGAAGCACCCCGAAGACCTTGACGGAGAGGAGATCGCCCTCCATCAACTTAAAATGGAGGGTAAACCCCTCCATTAGGCTGTGGATACGGGCGAACGTCTTCCATCCTCGATCAAGATACATCACATTAGGGGCTGGGAATACAACGCGGACTCGCGTGCCGCTGATCCCACAGCCCCTCATGTGCAGTCTCAGTGTCTCGGGCGGGTCCAATTCCATCGCGCTCGCAAACGGAGCTGGAAGCCGGAGGCGACGACGAGGCGCCCGGCGCAGCTTGACGAAGAACTCGCAAGGGTCGTCCCCTATATGGACCGCCGTGGGGGAGGAGCCGCCGGCGGAGGCGAAGCTGGCGCGCCGCCCCGCCCGCCTCTTCCCCGAGCGCCTCGACCTCGTCCTCGACCTCGTCCGCGACCTCGCCCCCTCCCTCTTCCCCTTATGGCTGGCTCTGCCACCACGGGCACGGGAGAGGGAGAGGTGCGCTGTCTGGCGGCGACCCTCGCCGCCACCGATGAAGGGCCTGGGTTCCCTTTCTCCATGGCGAATGAGAGAAAGGGGAGCAGAAGCTGAAGAAAGAAGGAGATGAGAGAGTGCGGGTTT
>NW_025248670.1:0-2306 GCF_018294505.1 Triticum aestivum | reverse complement strand
GTTGTTTTTCTTGGCTATGTCATTTCAGGACAGGGAATTGAAGTGGATGAATCTAAGGTGGAAGCAATCAAGAATTGGCCAACTCCAATGAATGTAAGCCAGGTGAGAAGTTTTCATGGCCTTGCTGGTTTCTACCGGAGGTTTGTGAAAGATTTTAGTACAATTGCTGCACCTTTGAATGAATTGACAAAGAAAGGAATTCCCTTTAAATGGGGTGCACCACAAGAAGAAGCATTTCTTTAGCTTAAGAAACAATTAACTGAAGCACCTTTGATGATTCTACCTGATTTCACTAAAACTTTTGAGATAGAATGTGATGCTAGTGGAATAGGTGTTGGAGGTGTGTTAATGCAAGAACGAAAACCATTAGCATATTTTAGTGAGAAGCTGAGTGGTGCACAACTGAATTATTCTGTTTATGATAAGGAGTTGTATGCCTTGGTTAGAGTGCTTGAAACTTGGCAACACTACTTATGGCCTAAAAAGTTTATTGTATGTTCTGATCATGAGGCCTTGAAACATTTGAAAGGCCAAGCTAAACTGAATCGTAGGCATGCTAAATGGGTAGAATTCATTGAAACTTCCCCATATGTTGGGAAGTATAAGAAAGGAAGGGAAAACATGGTTGCTGATGCTTTGTCCCGTAGGCATGTTCTTTTGACACAATTAGAAGTGAAGGTACCAGGACTTGAGAGCTTAAAAGAACTGTATTGCACTGATCATATATTTTCAGAACCATATGAAAAATGTAAAGATGGGAAAGGATGGGATAAATACCATGTGCATGATGGGTTCCTTTTTAGGGCTAACAAGTTGTGTGTTCCAGATTCGTCGGTTAGGCCTTTGTTGTTGCAGGAATCACATGCAGGAGGATTAATGGGACACTTTGGTCGTGAGAAAACTTATGAGCTGTTGGCCGATCACTTTTATTGCCCAAAGATGAGGAAGGACATTGAGAGATTTGTGCAGCGATGCATCATATGCCACAAAGCTAAGTCTAAACTGAACTCCCATGGTTTATATACTCCCCTACCTGTTCCAAATGCTCCTTGGGAAGATATTAGCATGGATTTTGTTTTAGGACTGCCTAGGACTAAGAGGGGGGGGGGATTCAGTTTTTGTTGTGGTTGATAGGTTCTCAAAAATGGCACACTTCATTCCGTGCCACAAGAACGACGATGCTTCACATGTTGCTAATTTGTTTTTCAGGGAAGTTGTTCGCTTGCATGGAATGCCAAGGACTATTATTTCAGATCGAGATGTGAAGTTCATGAGCTACTTTTGGAAAACATTGTGGGCAAAATTAGGAACCAAGTTGCTGTTTTCAACAATGTGTCACCCCCAAACTGATGGGCAAACAGAGGTAGTGAACCGCACACTCTCAGCCTTGCTGCGTACAATGATCAAGAAGAATTTGAAGGGGTGGGAAGAGTGTTTGCCGCACGTGGAGTTTGCTTACAATCGGGCAGTTCACTCTACCACAAACATGTACCCGTTTGAGGTGGTATATGGATTCAAACCACTTGCACCAATTGACTTGCTGCCACTTCCATTGCAAGAGAGATGTAACATGGAGGCTTCCAAGCGTGCTGCATATGTGAAGAAGATTCATGAGAAGACCAAAGAAGAGATAGAAAGGAAGTCCAAGTACTATGCTGCTAAGGCAAACAAAAATCGCAAGAAGGTAACTTTTGAGCCCAGAGATCTGGTTTGGATACATTTGCGCAAAGATCGGTTCCCAGAGAAGCGCAAATCCAAGCTAATGCCTCGTGGAGATGGACCATTCAAAGTCTTGTGATGAGGACATCAATACAATTGTTACACCCACAGCCCCTGCTGCTATACATACTGGACCAATTACTAGAGCTCGTGCACGCCAACTAAATTACCAGGTACTTTCGTTTCTTGGTAATGATTCTAATGTTCATGAGAATATGATGCTGCCTAAATTGGATACATTTGTTTTGCTTACAAATGAAGGGCCTAGCTTGGAGAAGGATGAACATTGGAGCAAGAACAAGCATGGAGATGATGGCATGCGCAAGGGGAACAAGAACGGAGTTACAAGTGATGATTTCAGGACTTTGAAGCCACCATAATGGGTGCATGAAGCCTTGGACGAAATATACAAGATGCCACTTCATAAATTTCGTCCCGAGGCTAATTTAGGTGCTGCGTCACCTTATTATTGGGCCAGGCCCATGTAATTTCGAAATACATAAGTATAGGCTATTTTTAGAGTCCGTATGTGTGGGGAAACAAGAGATAGGGTTGATTTCGGACCCCTCCACCAAGGGCCACGAAAT
>NW_025248669.1:1179-2306 GCF_018294505.1 Triticum aestivum | reverse complement strand
CGTCCTAGACCGCCGGGGCCACCGGAGGGGTGCCGGTCTCTAGAACAGGACGAGGCCCATTCGAAGAAGAAAACACAAGACGGTAATTATGATGTGCTAAGGTTGTTTGCCAAGCATGAAAGAAAACAACAAAAAAAGTATAATACATATTATCGAGAATGGACAAGAAGGAAAGATATCTAGGTTACATGTTTTACCGAGCGCAACTCTCGGAAAAGGTGGCCATTACCGAGAGCCGAGAATCGACCCTCGGTAACCACTTCTCTAAAAAAAATTCCCTTCTCTTTTTGTCTTTGTTTTGCACTATCTTTTTTGTATCTCATATTTCATATGCTTTTACGACCAAAGTTTATAAATTCTATGACTTTTGATGAATTATTTCAAAACTCAACTTTAAAAAGTGTAAAGTAATAAACATGAGAAGAAGCAGTTGTTGACCGTGGCCTACCCCCTCTCTCTGTGCCGGTCAACTTTCTAGACCGGCACCGTGAGAGAACTTTAAAGAGTGTAAAGTATTAAACATGAGAAGAAGCAGTTGTTGACCGTGGCCTACCCCCTCTCTCGGTGCCGGTCAACTTCCTAGACCGCCGGGGCCACCGGATAGCCCATGCATACCCCATGCATATACATGCGATGGCCTTCTTTGAGAGCACAAGAAGTTTCGAGGCCAACGGAGCAACAGGACCTGCACTTCCTGCACAAACCGGACACATTCCCTCTCGATACCCATAGACTATCTCGAAGAACGGCCTTAGACTTGGTCTGTCATCTCGCGATGACATGCACTAACACGGAGAAGCAGTTATTCACCGTGGACTACACCCTCTCGGTGCCGAATAATGCCCTAGACCGCCAGGGCCACTGGATGGGTGCTTGATATAGAGACCGCCCGAGGGGGGGAGGGCACCACTACATGCGTGTGGCCCATGCATATGCATGCAGGGGTGGTGTGCTATTTGAATAAGCAACGCACATCCTTGACGTGACACGTGCCTCACAAACCACACACACAGGCGGGAACGTCGAGGACCGGCTCCGTCCGCCCCTGAGACAGAATCTTCGGTGGGTGATCCCGTGACAGAACGAGCCTAGACTTGGTCTGTCAACTCGTGATGACATGCACTAAC
>NW_025248669.1:0-1136 GCF_018294505.1 Triticum aestivum | reverse complement strand
CCGCCGGGGCCACCGGATGGGTGCTCGATATGGAGACCGCCCGTGGGGGGAGGGCACCCCTACATGCGCGTGGACCGTGCATATGCATGTAGGGGTGGTGTGCTATTTGAATAAGCAACGCACGTCCTTGACGTGGCACGTGACTTACAAACCACACACACGGGCGGGAACGTCGAGGACAAGCTGCGTTCGTCCCCGAGACAGAGTCTTCGGTGGGCGATCCCGTGACAGAACGGGCCTAGACTTGGTCTGTCATCTCGCGATGACATGCACTAACACGAAGAAGTAGTTATTCCCCGTGGCCTACCCCCTCTAGGTGCCGAACAACGCCCTAGACCGCCGAGGCCACCGGAGGGGTGCCGGTCTCTAGAACCGGACGAGGCCCATCCGAAGAAGAAAACACAAGATGCTAATTATGATGTGCTAAGGTTGTTTGCCAAGCATGAAAGAAAACAACAACAAAAAATTTAATACATATTATCGAGAACGAACAAGAAGGAAAGATATCTAGGTTAGATGATTTACCGGGAGCTACTCTCAGAAAAGGTGGCCATTACCGAGAGCCGAGAATAGACCCTCGGTAACCACTACTCTAATTTTTTTCCCTTCTCTTTTTGTCTTTGTTTTGCACTATCTTTTTTGTATCGCACATTTCATATGCTTTTACGACCAAAGTTTATAAATCCCATGACTTTTGATGAATTATTTCAAAATTCGACTTTAAAGAGTGTAAAGTAATAAACATGAGAAGAAGCAGTTGTTGACCGTGGCCTACCCCCTCTCTCGGTGCCGGTCAACTTTCTAGACCGGCACCGAGAGAGAACTTTAAAAAGTGTAAAGTAATAAACATGAGAAGAAGCAGTTGTTGACCGTGGCCTACCCCCTCTCTCGGTGCCGGTCAACTTCCTAGACCGCCGGGGCCACCGGATAGCCCATGCATATACATGCGATGGCCTTCTTTGAGAGCACAAGAACTTTCGAGGCCAACGGAGCAACAGGACCCGCACTTCGTGCACAAACCGGACACATTCCCTCTCGATACCCATAGACTATCTCGAAGAACGGCCCTAGACTTGGTCTGTCATCTCGCGATGACATGCACTAACACGGAGAAGCAGTTATTCACCGTGGACTAC
>NW_025248668.1:0-2306 GCF_018294505.1 Triticum aestivum | reverse complement strand
CACTTAGAAAAACATCCCTCTAATCTTCTAAGTGATCACGTGATCCAAATCAACTAAACCATAACCGATCATCACGTGAAATGGAGTAGTTTTTAATGGTGAACATCACTATGTTGATCATATCTACTATATGATTCACGCTCAACCTTTCGGTCTCAGTGTTCCGAGCCCATATCTGCATATGCTAGGCTCGTCAAGTTTAACCTGAGTATTCTGCATGTGCAAAACTGGCTTGCACCCGTTGTAGATGGACGTAGAGCTTATCACACCCGATCATCACGTGGTGTCTGGGCACAACGAACTTTGGCAGCGGTGCATACTCAGGGAGAATACTTTTATCTTGAAATTTAGTGAGAGATCATCTTATAATGCTACCATCAATCAAAGCAAGATAAGATGCATAAAAGATAAACATCACATGCAATCAATATAAGTGATATGATATGGCCATCATCATCTTGTGCTTGTGATCTCCATCTCCGAAGCATTGTCATGATCACCATCGTCACCGGCGCGACACCTTGATTTTCATTGTAGCATCGTTGTCATCTCGCCAATCTTATGCTTCTACGACCATCGCTACCGCTTAGTGATAAAGTAAAGCATTACAGCGCGATTGCATTGCATACAATAAAGCGACAACCATATCGCTCCTGCCAGTTGCCGATAACTCGGTTACAAAACATGATCATCTCATACAATAAAATTTAGTATCATTTCTTGATCATATCACATCACAACATGCCCTGCAAAAACAAGTTAGACGTTCTCTACTTCGTTTGTTGCAAGTTTTACGTGGCTGCTACGGGCTTAAGCAAGAACCAATCTTACATACGCATCAAAACCACAATGATAGTTTGTTAAGTTGGTGTTGTTTTAACCTTCGCAAGGACCGGACGTAGCCACACTCAGTTCAACTAAAGTTGGAGAAACTGACACCCGCCAGCCACCTGTGTGCAAAGCACGTCGGTAGAACCAGTCTCGCGTAAGCATACGCGTAATGTCGGTCCGGGCTGCTTCATCCAACAACACCGCCGAACCAAAGTATGACATGCTGGTAAGCAATATGACTTATATCGCCGACAACTCACTTGTGTTCTACTCGTGCATATAACATCAACACATAAAACCTAGGCTTGGATACCACTGTTGGGGAACGTAGTAATTTCAAAAATTTCCTACACACACGCAAGATCATGATGATGCATAGCAACGAGAGGGGAGAGTGTTGTCTACGTACCCTCATAGTCCGGAAGCGGAAGCGTTAGCACAACGCGGTTGATGTAGTCGTACATCTTCACGGCCCGACCGATCAAGCACCGAAACTACAGCACCTCCGAGTTCTAGCACACGTTCAGCTCGATGACGATCCCTGGACTCTGATCCAGCAAAGTGCCGGGGAAGAGTTCCGTCAGCACAACGGCATGGTGACGATCTTGATGTTCTACCGTCGCAGGGCTTCGCCTAAGCACCGCTACAATATTATCGAGGATTATGGTGGATGGGGGCACCGCACACGGTTAAGAGAACGACCACGAAGATCAAATTGTGTGTCTAGAGGTGCCCCCTGCCCCCGTATATAAAGGAGCAAGGGGGGAGGCCGGCCGGCCCTTGGGGCGCGCCAAGGAGGGGGGAGTCCTCCTCCTAGTAGGAGTAGGACTCCCCTTTCCTAGTCCAACTAGGAAGAGAGAAGGGGGAAGGAAAGAGAGGGAGAGAGAGAGAGGGAAAGAGGGGACGCGCCCCCTCCCCTAGTCCAATTCGGACTCCTCATGGGAGGGGGCGCGCCACCTCCTGGGCTGCTGCCCTCTCTCTCCCCTCAGGCCCACTAAGGCCCAATACTTCCCCGGGGGGTTCCGGTAACCCTTCCGGCACTCCGGTTTTCTCCGAAATCACCCGAAACACTTCCGGTGTCCTAATATAGCCGTCCAATATATCGATCTTTATGTCTTGACCATTTCGAGACTCCTCGTCATGTCCGTGATCATATCCGGGACTCCGAGCAACCTTCGGTACATCAAAATATATAAACTCATAATGAAACTGTCATTGTAACATTAAGCGTGCGGACCCTACGGGTTCGAGAACAATGTAGACATGACCGAGACACGTCTTCGGTCAATAACCAATAGCGGAACCTGGATGCTCATATTGGCTCCTACATATTCTACGAAGATCTTTATCGGTCAGACCGCATAATAACATACGTTGTTCCCTTTGTCATCGGTATGTTACTTGCCCGAGATTCGATCGTCGGTATCTCAATACCTAGTTCAATCTCGTTATCGGCAAGTCTCTTTACTCGTTCC
>NW_025248667.1:0-2306 GCF_018294505.1 Triticum aestivum | reverse complement strand
CACTTAGAAAAACATCCCTCTAATCTTCTAAGTGATCACGTGATCCAAATCAACTAAACCATAACCGATCATCACGTGAAATGGAGTAGTTTTTAATGGTGAACATCACTATGTTGATCATATCTACTATATGATTCACGCTCAACCTTTCGGTCTCAGTGTTCCGAGCCCATATCTGCATATGCTAGGCTCGTCAAGTTTAACCTGAGTATTCTGCATGTGCAAAACTGGCTTGCACCCGTTGTAGATGGACGTAGAGCTTATCACACCCGATCATCACGTGGTGTCTGGGCACAACGAACTTTGGCAGCGGTGCATACTCAGGGAGAATACTTTTATCTTGAAATTTAGTGAGAGATCATCTTATAATGCTACCATCAATCAAAGCAAGATAAGATGCATAAAAGATAAACATCACATGCAATCAATATAAGTGATATGATATGGCCATCATCATCTTGTGCTTGTGATCTCCATCTCCGAAGCATTGTCATGATCACCATCGTCACCGGCGCGACACCTTGATTTTCATTGTAGCATCGTTGTCATCTCGCCAATCTTATGCTTCTACGACCATCGCTACCGCTTAGTGATAAAGTAAAGCATTACAGCGCGATTGCATTGCATACAATAAAGCGACAACCATATCGCTCCTGCCAGTTGCCGATAACTCGGTTACAAAACATGATCATCTCATACAATAAAATTTAGTATCATTTCTTGATCATATCACATCACAACATGCCCTGCAAAAACAAGTTAGACGTTCTCTACTTCGTTTGTTGCAAGTTTTACGTGGCTGCTACGGGCTTAAGCAAGAACCAATCTTACATACGCATCAAAACCACAATGATAGTTTGTTAAGTTGGTGTTGTTTTAACCTTCGCAAGGACCGGGCGTAGCCACACTCAGTTCAACTAAAGTTGGAGAAACTGACACCCGCCAGCCACCTGTGTGCAAAGCACGTCGGTAGAACCAGTCTCGCGTAAGCATACGCGTAATGTCGGTCCGGGCTGCTTCATCCAACAACACCGCCGAACCAAAGTATGACATGCTGGTAAGCAATATGACTTATATCGCCGACAACTCACTTGTGTTCTACTCGTGCATATAATATCAACACATAAAACCTAGGCTTGGATACCACTGTTGGGGAACGTAGTAATTTCAAAAATTTCCTACACACACGCAAGATCATGATGATGCATAGCAACGAGAGGGGAGAGTGTTGTCTACGTACCCTCATAGTCCGGAAGCGGAAGCGTTAGCACAACGCGGTTGATGTAGTCGTACATCTTCACGGCCCGACCGATCAAGCACCGAAACTACAGCACCTCCGAGTTCTAGCACACGTTCAGCTCGATGACGATCCCTGGACTCTGATCCAGCAAAGTGCCGGGGAAGAGTTCCGTCAGCACAACGGCATGGTGACGATCTTGATGTTCTACCGTCGCAGGGCTTCGCCTAAGCACCGCTACAATATTATCGAGGATTATGGTGGATGGGGGCACCGCACACGGTTAAGAGAACGACCACGAAGATCAAATTGTGTGTCTAGAGGTGCCCCCTGCCCCCGTATATAAAGGAGCAAGGGGGGAGGCCGGCCGGCCCTTGGGGCGCGCCAAGGAGGGGGGAGTCCTCCTCCTAGTAGGAGTAGGACTCCCCTTTCCTAGTCCAACTAGGAAGAGAGAAGGGGGAAGGAAAGAGAGGGAGAGAGAGAGAGGGAAAGAGGGGACGCGCCCCCTCCCCTAGTCCAATTCGGACTCCTCATGGGAGGGGGCGCGCCACCTCCTGGGCTGCTGCCCTCTCTCTCCCCTCAGGCCCACTAAGGCCCAATACTTCCCCGGGGGGTTCCGGTAACCCTTCCGGCACTCCGGTTTTCTCCGAAATCACCCGAAACACTTCCGGTGTCCTAATATAGCCGTCCAATATATCGATCTTTATGTCTTGACCATTTCGAGACTCCTCGTCATGTCCGTGATCATATCCGGGACTCCGAGCAACCTTCGGTACATCAAAATATATAAACTCATAATGAAACTGTCATTGTAACATTAAGCGTGCGGACCCTACGGGTTCGAGAACAATGTAGACATGACCGAGACACGTCTTCGGTCAATAACCAATAGCGGAACCTGGATGCTCATATTGGCTCCTACATATTCTACGAAGATCTTTATCGGTCAGACCGCATAATAACATACGTTGTTCCCTTTGTCATCGGTATGTTACTTGCCCGAGATTCGATCGTCGGTATCTCAATACCTAGTTCAATCTCGTTATCGGCAAGTCTCTTTACTCGTTCC
>NW_025248666.1:0-2306 GCF_018294505.1 Triticum aestivum | reverse complement strand
TTGAAGCCGTGTGAGTTTAAACTGGCCAGGATTCTATCTCCAGCAGACTTGGCGTCTACGTATATGATTTTCTCATGCAAAATCGTATCTAAACGGATTACTGCTGCTCCCAACTAAATCACCGGCAACGTCGCAATATGGGTCTTGTCTGTCACGTGTTTAGGCAACCGGCCAAAGGTACTAATTAATTTCTTAATTAAGCCGATAGTTGGAGACTGTACGAGGCCATGTAACATGCACTGGCGATAGTAAATCTGTACGTTCATGTCCATCCTTCTTGCATGATTATTTCTTTCAGATCCAAGAATTAGACTTTAATCTTTTTGCACCACTGTAGTCTACACGATAAACTCTACAAATAGAGTATAATATTTGATATATTCTCTTTCTTAGAATTTACTAGCACGTGGGACCCACACGTCATAGGGTGGCATTTTTATAAATCCAAGCTATATATTTTTTTCACATATATGCTCGTATTTATTTGTACGTCGGTCCACCATGGCTCATATAAATAATTCGGACTTAGCGCGTGCAAAAATCCATCAAACACTTACGGTCCTCTCTGTACCATCGCATCAACTTGGCATGTTCTTTGTTTCTGAACAGGCGTTTCAACCGTGGTATTATAGGAGTATACCACATCACCTTGGCAGGAACCCTCTTCCTGGTGCGCTCGCCGTCAACATCACCAGGGTCATCTCGTCTGATCTTATACCGCAATGCACCGCATATCGGACATGCGTTCAGATCCTCTTACACACCGCGGTACAGGATCACTACAAAAAAACCGGTTAATACATGACGGATTTACCTTGACATTTTGATAACCGTCATGAACCGGCCTAGTTCAAGCCCCCGAGCCCGCTTAAGCCCGCCGAAGCCCGCCTGACCCATTCCCCATATAAAAGCTAACCCTAGGCCTCTACTTCTCCTCATCTCTTTCTCCCACCGCCGCCGCCCCAGCATCTTCTCCCTTCTCTCTGATCCTCTCCTTTATGCAACCCCCGCACCCCCGCCGCTCAGGTTCTCCTTCCTCCACCCAACCCCACCTCCACGGATGCGGCCTCTTTCTTCCCCATCCTCTCCCGTCCTTAATACCATGGCCTCGTGCTGCCGCTATAGATCCGACGCGCGCAGATCTGGGATGAAGCTGAACCCCGACATAGGTCTTTTCAGACCGGAGCGACCGTCGGGTGGCCGGTTACCACAATTGCTCGGTGGAGGCTGCACCTAGTCGCGACTGGTTAGTGATGATGCCCCTGCCCCTCCCTCCTTTTGGCTTCCTCGATACCATGGCCTATTGTTGCTGCTGCGACCGCCGGTTCATTTTCCTACACTGGTAGCCATACCAGCCATTCGTGGGCAAGCTGGGAAGGCTATGGCTGGTGCGTGTCCTCCCTCTACAGTCGATTTACTAAGCGTGGCTACTGCCTTCTCCAACTTGTAGGGTGCGTTCTGTGTGCATGATGACATGGCGGCGGCGGCAATTGGTGGCTCCGGCGTGTCTACTAGTGAGATGTGTGTGCGTGCAACAGCCGGTATGTTGTGTGTGTCATGCTTCCTCTCTGAATCTTTTTAACACTGAATTTTCTCTCCATCTTGTACAATGTAGGGTACCAAGTAGAGATAGCAACACATGTTCGTCAACCGGCTGCAAATGCGACCTTCTGTCAATATCTATTTCAGTTAGTTCTCTACCAAATCTAATTCAGTTTAGAATTTTCCAATAGTTTGGTGTATCTCTGTTCTCTAAATCAATATAACCGACTGTTAATATACATTCAGTTTATTTTCTATCAAAATACAATTCAGTATGAATAAATATGTAATCAAGTGTGGTCAATGATTTCATCAAATAGGTCTTGGAGACATCATTTCTGTTAATGTATTAACATTGTGACATGTTCTGTTTAGTATTTTCTCCTAGGCATTTCTTTTTCTGTCCTTACTGTCTCTTGCAGCTCGGTGAATATATATACCAGAAATAGTTTAATCTGAATCTAAGAAGAAAATTACATTTACAGTGTGGCAGTCCTACAGTAATAGTACAGAGTTTAAACCTGTCAATTTGAGTCAATTTATAGTAGTACTATTACTATTAGTTCTGCACTTACTAGTACTTGTACCAAGACAAAGTACGTGTTAGCTCACTCTCTCAACCTGGGGACACACCAAGCTAGCACTTGCCAACACAATGACACACACATTTCTTATTCAACTCCTCTGCTCCCTACATCCATATCTAGGTCGCCCTCAGCAATAGTTCTCCAAACAAGTGGGGATTGCTGTCTACTGCTTTATCT
>NW_025248665.1:0-2306 GCF_018294505.1 Triticum aestivum | reverse complement strand
TGTGGTCTTGTGGTGAGAGATAGCTTCTCCACCATCTCCATGCTAGCCAAGTTATTGCAGCTCCCTCCATCTATGATCACGCGAACAGAACGTTCCTTCACAACTCCCTTTGTATGGAACAAATTATGCCTCTGATTTTGCTCAGCTTGTGTAACCTGCACACTCAAAACACGTTGAGCAACTAAACATTCATACCTGTCAGCATCTTCAGGAGCCATGTATTGCGTCTCATGATCAGAATCGTCTCCACCGTGTTCGTCACGTGTAATAAGAGCCAAAGTCTCCTCATCATAGTCACTAGCAGACTCATACCCACCATCCTCAGTAACAATCATCACACGCTTAGATGGGCATTCTCTCGCATAATGACCTCCACCCTTGCAACATCGACAAATAATATCATGTGTTTGCCCTGTTGATGCCATGGATGAAGAAGAGCTCTTTGTAGGCCCAGAAGGTGTGCTCTTGGCAGATAGTGGTGATTGTGCCTGCTTTATTGTATCACGGTTGGAGGTGGCAGCCGACGGAGGCGCCGGTGTAGCAGAACGTGTGGAAGTAGATGATGCATGTGGTGTCCATGATGAAGGTCGACCTGCAGAAAAGTTAGTCCGCGCCAATGCCTGTCGATCCTGCACTTCACGTTCAGCTTTACAAGCAAGATGGAATAAATGAGTGCTATTAGTATACTCCTTATACTCTAGAATCGTCTGAATATCTCTATTTAATCCACCCATAAAACGTGCAAGCATAGCTTCATTCTCCTCAACAATACCATATCTAATCATGCCAGTTTGTAATTCCTGATAATATTCTTCTACAGAATTTTTTCCCTGTCTTAAGCGCTGCAATTTTTGAAGTAATTCACGTTGATAATATGGTGGAACCCAACGAGTACGCATAGCAGTTTTCAAAGCAGCCCAAGTAGCCGGAATAGGAAATAATCTACAATGCTCAGACCACCAAACACATGCAAAACTAGTGAATGCACAAACAGCAGCAGGAACACGTCTCTCCTCGGGATATTGTAAACATGTAAATCGTTGTTCAGTTTCTAACTCCCAAGTAAGATATATATCAGGAACATATCTACCCTCAAATGGTGGAATATTCAATTTTAGTTTAGGGAGATGGTCATGATCTCGTACCTGAGGGTGAGCCCTACCATTGCCATTATTTGCATGTGGACGACCTGGTGGTTGCTGTGCTGGTGGTGGCACGTAGTTCTGATTTTGATCAACCTCATCCTCATAATCTCCCACATAATCATCCTCCTCCACATCAGCAGTAGGAGCCACAGAAGTATCAACAACAACACCAGCAGTTTGGCCTGACTGAAGAGGGACACGGCTCGCTCGGCGGAGGGCTGTTTCCCGATGTGGAGGTAGTCGGTGTTGTTGCTGTTGTTGCAGAGGTGCGGCAGGAGCAGCCGATGGTGGTGGTGGAAAACGCGAAAGCAATTCAGCAAACTTGTTATCGAGCTTTGTTTCAAACATCTTCTCCATGCCATCTATCTTCTCCATGGCCTCTTCAAATCTGTTTATCACATCTTGCACCTGTACACTCATCATTTGCTGAAACGTATCATGAAGCTCCTTGTTCGTCAAGTTCTCCCAGTCAGTCTCGTCGGATTGTGATCCTGGCATGGTTAGCAGCAATAGAAACACACAAGAATATGATCCTACAGACTACTAACAAGTGGTGGTGGTGGCGGGTGTCACAAAGCCGTCAGCAAATCTCAAATTCTTACCAGTTCTTACCCAGCAGCAGGCGGTGATCGGCAACCGTTATAGTCAAAACTCTCAAAAGCTTGGATAGAGCGATTGCCAGGGAGAGTCAAATGATAGAGGCAGAGGTGTCCCGTCTTTCGATGAGATGATGGATTTCGCTTTGGTGGAAGTCGACTTTGACGATCCGACTACGAACGTGCGAGGACGTCGCGCCTTAGCAATCGCTAAACCAACTCCGAGAGGTTATTGACCACGCCGGAGCACGATCAACCTGACCACGAGGGTCTGTTTCCTGCGAGCAAACGAAGAACAAGCAAGAAACTGAGATTGCAATCTGGATATTGCGAATATAAGATGAAAGCTTTATTGATCAAGGTGGGGTTCTGTGACGCCTTTGTCTGGTCGTTGAACACAAACGAAGTACGCGAAGTTGCAGCTATGGCAAACTTTTAATCTAAACAAAACCCAAAGTCTAAACGATGCCCTAAGGGCTGTATATATGGAGGAAGAGGGGGGAATTTCGTGGCCCTTGGTGGAGGGGTCCGAAATCAACCCTATCTCTTGTTTCCCCACACATAC
>NW_025248664.1:0-2306 GCF_018294505.1 Triticum aestivum | reverse complement strand
AAGGAGTCTCATGCTCAACTCCAAGTTAAGCTAACCAAGGAAAAGGCCACCTTTCCTCATATGTTATTAATTGATAATGCATATGCCACTAACCTGTGTTGTGAGCATGTGCATCTTGTGGAGGAGAATGCCAAATTGAAGGATCAACTTGATAAAGGCCTTGTGACATGCATTCAAGGTGAGAAGAACTTCAACGACCTTTTGAGCAATCAAAAGGAAGTTGTGGCCAAGGAGGGAATTGGGTTCGCACCCAAGTCCAAGAAAATAGGACAACCATGATTCCTAGCCTTTGAATCCTTGTATAATGACAAAGAAAATAGGACAACAGTACATATTGCACAACAAGGTCCACAAAACATAAGTAAACATAGTTTTTGCAAACATAGTGCTATGAATAGTTCTGATTTATCGGTAGATTCCCGATAAATCGCTTATCAGAGCGATAAATCGGTCCAAAAGATAAATAGTGAAGATAAGGCATAATCTTATCGGTCACCCCCCCCCGATTAGTGATAAATCGGAAGATTAAACGCTGAATAGGAAGATTTTTTGAACAGTGACTACGGTTATGATCCGACAACCCCGGAGTGACAACATCCGGGCCCACTCTCGGTGATGACCGTAGTTTCAGGAGTTCATGTATTCACTATGTGGTAATGCTTTGTTCTGGTTCTCTATTAAAAGGAGCCTTAATATCCCTTAGCTTCCAATATGGACCCCGCTGCCACGGGAGGGTAGGACAAAAGATGTCATGCAAGTTCTTTTAGTAAAGCACGTAGGACTATTTACAGAATACATGCATACATTATATCGACGAACTGGAGCTAGTGTCGTATCGCCCTAGGTTATAACTGTCACATGATGAATACCATCCAACAAGTCACCGGTCCAATGCCTACGAATTTATCCTATATTGTTCTTGCTAAGTTACTACTGCTATCATCACTGTTACACTTGTTACAAAATTACTGCTATCACTGTTACTGTTACCATTGCTGCTGTTGTTGGTGTTCTGGGAACGGGGGTCCCCAGACTTACCTGCCTGCGGCCTGCGGCGTGGCTCAAGTGGGGGCCTAGTGCAGCCCAGCTTCATCAGCTCAAGCTCAAGACCCTCGCGAGGGGCCAAGCCTCGCGGGGTGGACGATAGGAAGCTTCCTTAAGAGCGGCCTCATCAGGCAGGCTCGTGAGGAGGCGGAGAGATCAAGGCAGGGCACCTCGCGAGGAGCCCGTTACGCAAGCCATGACGATCGAAACCAGGCGGGCGCCGGCCTGCGCAGTGTCCTTGTTTCCCCTTCGGTGCAAAGGGGGCAAGCACAGGCCAAGGCATCAGGCAAAGGTTACTGTTTCGGTGCAACAAGACCAAGACCAGCAGAATGGCAGGATGGAGGTCATCGTGGAGCCCAGGACGACGTCATCGTCAGAGCCTTTGGCAGCCGAAGACCAACTTTAATCAGGATAAGTGTACTAGATGTTCCCCTTCAAAATGGCCAAATGTTGGCGCCCTTCCCGCTCATTATTTGGGAAGAGGCCCCGGGCCTCCCTCTATAAATAGGACTAGCCACCGCAGAGTAGAGGCATCTTGGAGACGAATCAATCAGAGAGAAAGAGAGAGAGAGGGAGGCTATTGAACTCACCCAAGCAGTTCATCGCACCAGCTCAAGAACATCCCTCGCGAGGCTGTTCCCCCTTTGTACTGTTCATCATCAGCCCCTGAGGCAATCCACCACACCACAAACTAGAGTAGGGTATTACACCACAACGGTGGCCCGAACTAGTATAAACCTCGTGCCCCTTGTGTGTTCTTCTTTCTAGCCTAGATCCTTTGCGAGACTTCGAGACGTGAGCTGTTAGGGGAAAGATCTTCGTGCGCACCCCAGAGTTCGAACCTCAAGGGTCTTCTAGAACCCGAAATCCGGCATTTGGCGTGCCATGTAGGGGGGCGCCAGAATCTTTCTTCCGCTGGTCGCATGTGATCTTCCATCGTGTCCATGGGTGATGCTCGCCAAGCCCGCGCCGAGCATCGGGCTGCTCTCGCCACCCGCGTTGCCTAGACAGCGCCCATCGGCGGTCGCCCCCATCGTTCCCCATTGCCTGCCGCCACCGGCCCGGTGGGGAACGAGCAGCAGGCCTCATCCCTGCATCCTTTGATGCGGCGGGAAGGCCGCACCGCCACCCTGTTGCTGACTCCAGCTGGTTCATCGTCCCACGCCCGTCGCGCCACCACAGACGCGCATGTTGCGCTGCTCCTGGCGCGTGAGCTCCTGCACTACCGTCCCGTCGACGACCTCTACGAGGACTGGCTCGCC
>NW_025248663.1:0-2306 GCF_018294505.1 Triticum aestivum | reverse complement strand
ATCTACTTGAACAATTTAGTTAAGCGCACGCAATTCCACCCGCTGGGGGTGTACGTTTAAACTTAATGAATGCTGGCCTCGGGCCTCTTGAAATGTACAAATAAGTTTAAATTCTTATTCGATTTTTGCTTTTTCTCTCTTTGGCTTTCTGCTATGCTACGTTCTCTTGGCCGTCTCCCTGCCAGCCGGACAGCCGCTCTGTGGTCTGTGACTGGGTCAGGGACTTGGTCGTTCTTCGGAACGAGCAAGTTACTTGGGCTGCGTAGAGTGTTAGCTTAAACAAGCAAGAAGCCGGCCTGCCGGCGGAGGGCCGACTGGGCCTAAGTTAGCTTTCTTCCTTAGTCGAATTTTGTGTGGGCGACTGTTCCAGCCTTTAGCACCCGCCAGTCAGACAGCCGCACTGTGAGATGTGACTTAGGGCAGAGAGAGGGCTTTCAGTGTCGGCACACTACTAGTCCGCTCCTGCTAGTGCGAACAGATACGTCTCCAATGTATCGACTTTTTCTCACGCTTTTCCTCTTGTTTTGGACCCTAATTTGCATGATTTGAATGAAACTAACCCCGGACTGACGCTGTTTTTAGCAGAACTACCATGTTGTTGTTTTTGTGTAGAAATAAAAGTTCTCGGAATGGAACGAAACTTTGTGAGGATTTTTTATATCAATAATAAGAATTACTGGAGAAAAGACCTGCAGGAGAGGGGCACCTGGGTGGGCACAACCCACCAGGGTGCGCCCCCCTCTCCTGGCGCGCCCAGGTGGGTTGTCCCCACCTGGTGGCCCCAAAGACGACCCCCCTGATACTGCAAAATCACATTTTTTCAAAAAAAATATGGGAGAAAGAATTATCATGATCCACGAGACGGAGCCGCCGCCAAGCCCTGTTCTTCCTCGGGAGGGCAGATCTGGAGTCCGTTTGGGGCTCCGAAGAGGGATCTTCATTCTTCGTCATCACCAACCCATCTCCATCGCCAATTCCATGATGCTCCCCACTGGGAGTGAGTAATTCCTTCGTAGGTGAGCTGGTCGGTGAGGAGTTGTATGAGATTCATCATGTAATCGAGTTAGTTTTGTTAAGGCCTGATCCATAGTATCCACTATGTTCTTAGATTGATGTTGCTATGACTTTGTTATGCTTAATGCTTGTCAATTCGGTCCCGGGTGCCATGAACTCAGATCTGAACCGTTTGTGAATTCATCATTATATCCATGATTTAGATCCGATCTTGCAAGTTATAGTCACCTACTACGGTTATGATCCAACAACCCCGGAGTGACAACAACCGGGCCCACTCTCGGTGATGACCGTAGTTTGAGGAGTTCATGTATTCACTACGTGTTAATGCTTTGTTCCGGTTCTCTATTAAAAGGAGGCCTTAATATCACTTAGTTTGCAATATGGACCCCGCTGCCACGGGAGGGTAGGACAAAAGATGTCATGCAAGTTCTTTTAATAAAGCACGTATGACTACTTACGGAATACATGCCTACATTATATCGATGAACTGGAGCTAGTGCCGTATCGCCCCAGGTTATAACCGTCACATGATGAATATCATCCAACAAGTCACCGATCCAATGCCTACAAATTTATGTCATATTGTTCTTGCTAAGTAACTACTGTTGGTACTGCTATCGTTACTGCTACAATATCACTATTATCACTGTTACCGTTACCGTTGCTACTGTCACTACTATCAAAACTATCAAACTACTTTGCTATTGATCACTTTTTTGCAGGTAATTAATCTCTAGGTGTGGTTGAATTGACAACTCAGCTGCTAATACCTTCAAATATTCTTTGGCTCCCCTTGTGTCGAATCTATAAATTTGGGTTAAATACTTACCCTCGAAACCTGTTGCGATCCCCTATACTTGTGGGTTATCACGAACTTAGGCCAAGGAGGCGAGCCCCCGGGTCGGCTGACCGGAACCTGGATGGGGCAGGAATAGAAAAAGTCAAGTCATGGCATAAGCTTAACTCATAGATAGATAAAAAAGGTAGCCCCCGAGTGCACCTTGGGGGACCTGAGGTCTTTTACTTAATACAAAAGTTGGTGTGGTACATACGCTCGAATCAACTGTAAAACGGGAAGAGCAGATTTGTGTTCCATGGCCGCTCTGTCTCTTCGCCGGCTGTGCATCTCTTGCACGCCCTGGGCTTCTGGGCGTCGATGAGGTAGTACGAGTCGTTGCCCAGGGCCTTGCTGAAGATGAAGGGGCCTTCCCAAGGTGCCGCGAGCTTGTGATGTCCGGCTGATCGCTGGATCAAGCAGAGCACAAGATCGCCCTCGAGGAAAGAACGCG
>NW_025248662.1:0-2306 GCF_018294505.1 Triticum aestivum | reverse complement strand
CTTGATTTCTACCTTTGCCGATTTCAGCACCGCGAAGAGCTTGGGAATTACTTTCGTCATCCCTTGCATATTATAGTTCATCACTAAGTTCTAGTAACTTGGTGGTAGTGACTAGAGAACTTTGTCAATTACTATCTTATCTGGAAGATTAACTCCCACTCGATTCAAGCAATTGTAGTACCCCGACAATCTGAGCACATGCTCACTGGTTGAGCTATTCTCCTCCATCTTGTACGCAAAGTACTGTTAGAGGTCTCCTACCTCTCAACACGGGCATGAGTATGAAATACCAATTTCAACTCTTAGAACATCTTTATGCTCTGTGGCGTTCAAAAACAATTTTGAAGTCCCGGTTCTAAGCCGTAAAGCATGGTGCACTAAACTATTAAGAAGTCATCATACCAAGCTTTGTCAAACGTTCATAACGTCTATATCTACTCCTACAATAGGTCCGTCACCTAGCGGTGCATCAAGGACATACTACTTTTATGCAGAAATGAGGATAACCCTCAGATCATGGAGCTAGTCCACATCATTGCTACTAACATCTTTCAACTTATTTTTCTCTAGGAACATATCAAGAATAAACGGGGAGCTTGCTACCTCTTGAGCTTGCGTTGGGTTTCCCTTGAAGAGGAAAGGGTGATGCAGCACAATAGCCTAAGTATTTCCCTTAGTTTTTGAGAACCAAGGTATCAATCCAATAGGAGACTACACGCAAGTCCCTCGTACCTGCACAAACAAACAAGAACCTCGCAACCAACGCGATAAAGGGGTTGTCAATCCCTTCACGGTCACTTACGAAAGTGAGATCTGATAAAGATAATAAGATAAATATTTTTGGTATTTTTATTATATTGATTGGAAAAAAGATTGCAAAATAAACAAGCAAGTAAATAGGAAAATAATATGATGGAAGATAGACCCGGGGGCCATAGGTTTCACTAGTGGCTTCTCTCAAGATAGCAAATTCTATGGTGGGTGAACAAATTATTATCGAGCAATTGATAGAAAAGCGCATAGTTATGAGAATATCTAGGCGTGATCATGTATATAGGCATCATGTCCGCGACAAGTAGACCGAAACAATTCTGCAGCTACTACTATTACTCCACACATCGACCGCTATCCAGCATGCATCTAGAGTACTAAGTCATAAGAATAGAGTAACGCATTAGGCAAGATGACATGATGTAGAGGGATAAACTTAAGCAATATGATATAAACCCCATCTTTTTATACTCGATGGCAACAATACAATACGCGCCTTGCTACCCCTGCTGTCACTGGGAAAGGACACTGCAAGATTGAACCCAAAGCTAAGCACTTCTCCCATTGCAAGAAAGATCAATCTAGTAGGCCAAACCAAACTGATAATTTGAAGAGACTTGCGAAAATATTAAATCATCCATAAGAGATTTCAGACAAGAATCAAATATTGTTCATAGATAATCTTGATCATAAACTCACAATTCATCGGATCTCGACAAACACACCGCAAAAAGAATTACATCGAATAGATCTCCAAGAGAATCGAGGAGAACTTTGTAGTGAGATCCAAAGAGAGAGAAGAAGCCATATAGCTAATAACTATGGACTCAAAGGTCTGTCGTAAACTACTCACACATCATCGGAGAGGCTATGGTGTTGATGTAGAAGCCCTCCGTGATCGATTCCTCCTCCAGCGAAGCCTCGGAAAAGGCCCCAAGATGGGATCTCACGGGTACAGAAGGTTGCGGCGGTGGAAATAGGGTTTCATGGTGCTCCTGGATGTTTTCGAGGTATATGGGTATATATAGGAGGAAGAAGTACGTCGGTGGAGCTGCGAGGGGCCCACGAGGGTGGGGCGCGCCTACCCCCCTAGGCGCGCCCTCCTGCCTCATGGCCTCCTCGATTCTTTCTTGACGTCCACTCCAAGTCTCCTGGATCACGTTTGTTCCAAAAATAACTCTCCCGAAGGTTTCATTCCGTTTGGATTCCGTTTGATATTCCTTTTCTGCGAAACACCGAAATAGGCAAAAAAACAACAATTTGCACTAGGCCTTTGGTTAGTAGGTTAGTCCCAAAAATAATATAAAAAGGTATATTAAAGCCCATTAAACATCCAAAACAGGTAATATAATAGCATGGAACAATCAAAAATTATAGATACGTTGGAGACGTATCAAGCATCCCCAAGCTTAATTTCTGCTGGTCCTCAAGAAAGGTAAATGATAAAAACAGAATTTTTGATGTGGAACTCTACCTAGCATAATTCTCAATGTAATTTTCTTTATTGTGGCATGAATTTTCAGATCCGAAAGATT
>NW_025248661.1:0-2306 GCF_018294505.1 Triticum aestivum | reverse complement strand
CGTGTCCCGCCTCCGGCACGCCGCCAACAACTGCCGCGATCCGCCCACGCCAGATCCAGCGAGTCGTGGGAGAAGAGATCCCGCCACCGTCGATGCCGACCGAGCTTTGCCCGGCGGCGCGCCCTGGTGGCGGCGAGGAGGAGAGGTCGGGGAAGGAACAAGGACAGGGCGGCGCTAGGGTTCCCCCTGGTCGCCGCGCAGGGGCGACACGGGAGGAGTCGGGGGAGGAGTCCATCAGTAACTACATATGATGGGAGGAATTGGGGAAGTGTGTTTCTATGGGCCCCTAGTTGCAAGTCAACAATCGACTCGCAACTAGGGGTTGTGTGTGTTTTTCGAGGGCCCTTAGTTGCAAGATAACCATCGACTCGCAACTAGGGGGCGTTGTCAATGTGTATTTGACGAGGGCCCCCAGTTGCAAGTCAACCATCGACTCACAACTCAGGGTGTTTTTTGTGTAACCTAGTTGCAAGCCGACCATCGACTCACAACTAAGGGGAGTGTGTGTTTGTCGAGCGTCCCCAATTGCATGTCAACCATTGACTCGCAACTAGGTTGTGTATGTGTGTTTGTCGAGTGTCTCCACATTTTTTGAAATATTCATGATTTTTTTATTGTTTTCATCGTTTTTAATACAAATTCATGAATATTTTCTGAAAATTATGTACTCTATAAAAATCATGATTTAAAAAATGTGTTTTATTTAAGAGAAATGAACAATTTTTAATTTCACAAACATTTTTTTGTATTCGCTAACTTTTTTGAATTTGTATGGAATGATTGTAACCGTGTGTATGCATACATGCAAAGGCAAGTGACGAGCAGCTAAGAGCATCTCCAGCCGCGCCCCCAACAGGTCCCCCGGGCCACTTTTTCGACGCCGACGCAAAAAAAACGCCCCAGTCGCGCCCCCAGAACGTCGAAAAGCATCGGTTCGGCCCTTTTTTCCGCCCGGCGGTCACAGGACGAACCCGATGCACTGGGGGGGGCGATCGGGGGCTCTGGCGCAAAGTCAAGATTTTCTTCCCCGACTCGCCTCCCACCCCCCGCGCCCTCGGCCGCCACTAGCTATATCCCGGCACCGCCCGCCGCCCTTCACCGCTAGATAGCCATTCCCCGCCGAAAAAATAACGGAGGTTCGCCGCGGCAGCCCCTCCAACATCAGCCGGGCGTTTCCGGCCGCCGTTTCCGTCCGCGGAGAGGTAGTGTCGGTGTCAAAACCAGCGGATCTCGGGTAGGGGGTCCCGAACTGTGCGTCTAGGTGGATGGTAACAGGAGGCATGGGACATGATGTTTTACCCAGGTTCGGGCCCTCTTGATGGAGGTAAAACCCTACGTCCTGATTGATTAATATTGATGATATGGGTAGTACAAGAGTAGATCTACCACGAGATCAGAGAGGCTAAACCCTAGAAGCTAGCCTATGGTATGATTGTTGTTCGTCCTACGGACTAAAACCCTCCGATTTATATAGACACCGGAGAGGGCTAGGATTACACAGAGTCGGTTACAATGGTAGGAGATCTACATATCCGTATCGTCAAGGTTGCCTTCCATGCCAAGGAAAGTCCCTTCCGGACGCGGGAGGAAGTCTTCAATCTTGTATCTTCATAGTCCAGGAGTCCGGCCGAAGGTATAGTCCGGCTATCCGGACACCCCCTAATCTAGGACTCCCTCAGTAGCCCCTGAACCAGGCTTCAATGACGACGAGTCCGACGCGCAGATTGTCTTCGGCATTGCAAGGCGGGTTCCTCCTCCAAGTACTTCATAGAAGATTTTGAACACAAAGGTAGTGTCCGGCTCTGCAAAATAAGTTTCCACATATTGCCATAGAGAGAATGATATTTACACAAATCTAATCTGCTAAGGTATTCTGTAGCGTGACATCACACCACGGCCAAGTCTTTATTCGAATCGTTTTACTATTCCTCCTCAGCACGTTTAGCGAGGCAGTTTCCTTGGCACGTATTGTCAAAGCAGAGATCGTGTCCCCTTATTCCGGGATTCTCATCAATACGGGCATGGGTAACCCAACCGCGCCATTGATTACGGCACCTGGGAGATAAGCGAGTTTTACCGGGCTGGTGGGGACGCATAGTCGCGTCCACCCATATAAGGGGATAAGGATCCACCTGTTCATCCACGCCTTCTTCCTCCTTTGCCTATCCATTTCCGCGCACTCGAGCTCCAGCGCCCAAGTCCGCACACCCCACCTCAACCTTCTCCAGCCATGTCCGGAGCGGGAGGCAAGTGGATGGTCTCCTCCGTTACGGAGGGACACATCAAAAGACTGAGGAAGGCCGAAT
>NW_025248660.1:0-2306 GCF_018294505.1 Triticum aestivum | reverse complement strand
TTGAAGCCGTGTGAGTTTAAACTGGCCAGGATTCTATCTCCAGCAGACTTGGCGTCTACGTATATGATTTTCTCATGCAAAATCGTATCTAAACGGATTACTGCTGCTCCCAACTAAATCACCGGCAACGTCGCAATATGGGTCTTGTCTGTCACGTGTTTAGGCAACCGGCCAAAGGTACTAATTAATTTCTTAATTAAGCCGATAGTTGGAGACTGTACGAGGCCATGTAACATGCACTGGCGATAGTAAATCTGTACGTTCATGTCCATCCTTCTTGCATGATTATTTCTTTCAGATCCAAGAATTAGACTTTAATCTTTTTGCACCACTGTAGTCTACACGATAAACTCTACAAATAGAGTATAATATTTGATATATTCTCTTTCTTAGAATTTACTAGCACGTGGGACCCACACGTCATAGGGTGGCATTTTTATAAATCCAAGCTATATATTTTTTTCACATATATGCTCGTATTTATTTGTACGTCGGTCCACCATGGCTCATATAAATAATTCGGACTTAGCGCGTGCAAAAATCCATCAAACACTTACGGTCCTCTCTGTACCATCGCATCAACTTGGCATGTTCTTTGTTTCTGAACAGGCGTTTCAACCGTGGTATTATAGGAGTATACCACATCACCTTGGCAGGAACCCTCTTCCTGGTGCGCTCGCCGTCAACATCACCAGGGTCATCTCGTCTGATCTTATACCGCAATGCACCGCATATCGGACATGCGTTCAGATCCTCTTACACACCGCGGTACAGGATCACTACAAAAAAACCGGTTAATACATGACGGATTTACCTTGACATTTTGATAACCGTCATGAACCGGCCTAGTTCAAGCCCCCGAGCCCGCTTAAGCCCGCCGAAGCCCGCCTGACCCATTCCCCATATAAAAGCTAACCCTAGGCCTCTACTTCTCCTCATCTCTTTCTCCCACCGCCGCCGCCCCAGCATCTTCTCCCTTCTCTCTGATCCTCTCCTTTATGCAACCCCCGCACCCCCGCCGCTCAGATTCTCCTTCCTCCACCCAACCCCACCTCCACGGATGCGGCCTCTTTCTTCCCCATCCTCTCCCGTCCTTAATACCATGGCCTCGTGCTGCCGCTATAGATCCGACGCGCGCAGATCTGGGATGAAGCTGAACCCCGACATAGGTCTTTTCAGACCGGAGCGACCGTCGGGTGGCCGGTTACCACAATTGCTCGGTGGAGGCTGCACCTAGTCGCGACTGGTTAGTGATGATGCCCCTGCCCCTCCCTCCTTTTGGCTTCCTCGATACCATGGCCTACTGTTGCTGCTGCGACCGCCGGTTCATTTTCCTACACTGGTAGCCATACCAGCCATTCGTGGGCAAGCTGGGAAGGCTATGGCTGGTGCGTGTCCTCCCTCTACAGTCGATTTACTAAGCGTGGCTACTGCCTTCTCCAACTTGTAGGGTGCGTTCTGTGTGCATGATGACATGGCGGCGGCGGCAATTGGTGGCTCCGGCGTGTCTACTAGTGAGATGTGTGTGCGTGCAACAGCCGGTATGTTGTGTGTGTCATGCTTCCTCTCTGAATCTTTTTAACACTGAATTTTCTCTCCATCTTGTACACTGTAGGGTACCAAGTAGAGATAGCAACACATGTTCGTCAACCGGCTGCAAATGCGACCTTCTGTCAATATCTATTTCAATTAGTTCTCTACCAAATCTAATTCAGTTTAGAATTTTCCAATAGTTTGGTGTATCTCTGTTCTCTAAATCAATATAACCGACTGTTAATATACATTCAGTTTATTTTCTATCAAAATACAATTCAGTATGAATAAATATGTAATCAAGTGTGGTCAATGATTTCATCAAATAGGTCTTGGAGACATCATTTCTGTTAATGTATTAACATTGTGACATGTTCTGTTTAGTATTTTCTCCTAGGCATTTCTTTTTCTGTCCTTACTGTCTCTTGCAGCTCGGTGAATATATATACCAGAAATAGTTTAATCTGAATCTAAGAAGAAAATTACATTTACAGTGTGGCAGTCCTACAGTAATAGTACAGAGTTTAAACCTGTCAATTTGAGTCAATTTATAGTAGTACTATTACTATTAGTTCTGCACTTACTAGTACTTGTACCAAGACAAAGTACGTGTTAGCTCACTCTCTCAACCTGGGGACACACCAAGCTAGCACTTGCCAACACAATGACACACACATTTCTTATTCAACTCCTCTGCTCCCTACATCCATATCTAGGTCGCCCTCAGCAATAGTTCTCCAAACAAGTGGGGATTGCTGTCTACTGCTTTATCT
>NW_025248659.1:0-2306 GCF_018294505.1 Triticum aestivum | reverse complement strand
CAGGGGGCTGGGACTCCGGCCGCCGCGCCCAGGGGCTGGGACTCCGCCCACCGCGCCCAGGGGCTGGGACTCCGCCCGCCGCCTTCGGACTCCATGACCGTCGCGCCCTGGAAAGAGGGAGAGGGAGAGGACGCACGGGCGGGAGCTCACGAGAGGGAGAGGACGCATGACGGCTGCGGCGGCGCTGGAAGGGAGCTCCGCCGCGACGGGAGGGAGCTCCCCGTCGAGCACAGCGGCCGGTGCGCTTGTGTGGATCTTGAGCACGGGAGGGACCCAATGGCTTTTTTCAATTTGTCTGGAGGACCTGATTGCTTTTTTAAGTTTGCAGGACACTGACATATGGGCCCTAGATGTCATTTAACGGTCAAACAAACGGTCAAACAATCAGTTTTCTTACATGCGGGCCCCAACTGTCATAATCACGATCAATAATAAAGCACTGGACAATTAGAGTTTTTTTAAACAGTCGTCCCCTGACTTAGTAGTTATTTGAGAAAAATTAAAAACCGATAGTTTTTTGGAACACTAGCCTGTAAAGTAGTAGTTTATTTACTCGGTCACCGCGCCCTCGGCCACGGCCCCGGCCGCCACCGCGCCCTTGGCCTCCACCGTTGCTGTTGCTGTTGGCACCTGGAGAGCCTTTCTTGCCTTTCATTTGTTGTTCCAGAGCTTGGGTCATTAGCATTAGCTGGTCCTCCTTGCCGCCTGACTGGCGGCGACGCCCACGCTGGCTCTCCTCGAACGACGACAAGGGTCCAACAGCCTCGACCACGGACATCGTCATCAGGTTGCCCCATTGCTTGATCGTGTTAACGATATCACCGAACCGTGCAGGAACGGTGTTGAACAGGGCCTCGACCACTGTCTAATCGGAGATCTTCTCTCGAGGGAGCGAATTTCGCCTACAAGCATCATCATCTTCTCTGCAAACACTGACACAGACTCGTTGTCTGCCATCTCCATTCGATCGAGTAGCCTCTTGAGCTGCTTGATCCGTGCCTTCATGACACGATCCTTCCCAACACGCATCCGGCGGATCGCCTCCCAGGCTTCATGCATAGTCGCGCAATCTGCGATCGCCATCATCACAGAATCGGGCACAGACTAGGAGAGCGCGGCGAATGCGCTGTCATCCTTGTCCTGATCAAACTTTGCGCTTCCCTCGAGGGCCGACCACACACCAAGTGGCCGGAGCAGCACCCTCATCTTCACGGCCTACGGGCCGTAGTTGGAGTCGCTCAACATCGGGTACTGAATCGGGACGCCACTGGCCCTTGCCGGCATGCGCGGCACGACCAGCCCTGCTGCGTCCGTACCTCCATCCTCGATCCTCTTAGGCGACGGCATGTACATTTCGCCACTGCCGCCGATCTGATCTTTCTTCGGCGACGTATCTCCCATCGCCGATCACCGCCGTCATAGCCCCTCCTTTCTCCGCCGCCGTGCACCGCCTCCAAGACCTGACTCTGATACCAAATGTTAGATCAAACACAGGAACACACACGTGAGGCGGACACGGACAGTAGAGTCTCAGCGAGCGAACGCGAACATAGTGACAAGAGATTTTGCGACGCATGAAGTGTGCTCTTTTCTGTTTCTTCCTTTTAATCCTTCAGATCCTAACAAGCCGGCCTTGATCCGTTTTACCCGCACCATCCCACGGACGACATCGCGGCCAACGACTACACGAATGACAGGAAAAGTAAACGATATCCCTCCTCAGCCGCAGCACGAACACAGCGTGCCTCTGGCTAGGGTTGGGCATTCGGTTTATATGGTTAATACGGTTCGGTTTATTCGGTGTTTTATAATTTCGGTTTTGAAGAAATGGAAACCGAATTAATCACACAATATTTAGAAACCGAACCATATTAACCATAATATATCGGTTCGGTTTATTCGGTTAACCGAAAAACCAAAATACGTGCACTCATCAGTATATATCACAAGAGCTAGCAACCTTAACATGTGTTATGTACGGAAGAATATATGTGATGCGTGTAAACTAAGCAACTCATGCACTAATTGATACACCAATTGCTAGTTACTTCCATAACCAAGCGCCGGGCATGCATACATACTCCTACGAGTACTAGTTAGATTGTGAGATTAGAAACTCATCTAGCGGCTGGCCTGACGTCTGCCACAACCAACAAGTATTTGCCAGAGGACGCGCCCCCGCTGCACTTTCGAAAACAAGGTATTGCATGGGGTATCGTACATATCGGTTTTTTCGGTGTATTCGGTTTTTGGACACTGGAAACCGAACAAAAACCAAACATCAAACAACCTTAAAATTTCCCACC
>NW_025248658.1:0-2306 GCF_018294505.1 Triticum aestivum | reverse complement strand
AGAGCGTGCAAATGGCCGGCATGCCATTTTTTGGCAAAGTGGGCACGGCCAATCATGTATGGTAGCTCTAGGGAGGAGTAAAGAATGAGGGAGGGGCATTGGATGCCCTTGGTGGCCACTGGAGTGAGGAGGGAGGTGAGAAAGGAGAAGAATGCTGCTGTTCAGAAGGGTAAATGGGGATGTTTCACCCGTCAATCCTTGAGTTGAGGCCAGGGAAGAGTTACTGGAGGTGCAAGGGGACTCTGAGGGGCTGTGGTAAAAAGTTGAGCTCAAGGAGAATAGTGTTAGTGGTCAAAATGGTGATTTTTGGAAAGTGGCAGAAGGTGTTTGATAATGGTTTGGGCCAGCAGATGATTTCCAACTGCCATGAGACTCCACAGGGTGAAATGAAACATATAATTAGGGCCTTCCACAAATTTGGAGATTATTTGGGCAAAGTTGCCAATGCAACTTTAGTAAACCCTAGAAATTAGCAGAAATGAACTTGTGTTGATATAGTTGAGCAAATCACTTCTCCTTGATGCACCACTTGGTGTAGTGGCCTCATTTGGTCATGTAAACATGCTCACAAAAGTTGGGGTCAAGGAGAGAAAGTTGGTAGTACAAACTTGTTCAAATTAGATTCTGGTCAGAGAGGGTTTTGGGGCACTTTGATCAATATAACATTTTCTCCAACTTGTGCCATTTGGTCTAGATGAATGATTAGACCATTTGAGCATGTTCAGAAGATTTGAGAGCATTTGGACATGTTTGGCAATGTAAAGTTGCTCAAACTTCAAAATGGACAGAAATGGTTTTGAGGGGATTTCATGGGGTTATACTATTCTCCATGACATGATACTTATCAAGATCATCCAAAATGTCATATGTGACATGCTAGAATTTTCTTGGAATTTTTGGAGAATATTTCCTTTGTAAATATTTCAAAATCTTGAAATATCCAGAAAGGGTTTTTGAGGGATTTGACCAATATTTTGAACATGACCATGTGTTGAAACTCTTATATATGGACAATATATGCCCACTGAGTTTCCCTAGGTTTTTGTCAAATATTTTTAAAACCATAAAATAATTTTTCCCTATTAAAGACCATTTCTGGCCTTAAGAAAAAGCTTTTAAATAAAATAGGAAAATAACTTTTAAAATTATATTTTGTAGTTTATGGGAGTCCTATATCTAATAGGTCTCAAATATACTCTTTGAAATATTTTTCACACCCCAAATCAAGTACTTGCAGTGCAAACCTCAATTTAGGGGTTTTTGGAAAACTAATTTTAGAAAATAACTTTTGGCCAAATTATTTTTGTAAGAAAGTACTATATTTCTCTATACACATGGCATGATCATTGGGCAGAAGTTTGGGGCAAGGAGATGAAGTATAGAAGGTGGAGTTGTGTTGACTTTAAAGAGCACTTGAAAAACACAGAGAGAAAACCAACTCAAAATAATAAGTCAAATAATGCAAAAGTTTTTATCAAACCACTTTTTATCACGATTTATCATCTTAAGTGTTGTGCCATGAAAATCAGGGTGTGACAACAAGTCACCGAATACCTGCACAAACAATCAACAACTTGCACTCAACGCGATAAAGGGGTTGTCAATCCCTTCATGGTAACTTGCAAAAGTGAGATCTGATAGAGATAGATAAACGGTAAAGTAAATATTTTTGGTATTTTTGGTTTATAGATTGGAAAGTAAAGATTGCAAAATAGTAGATCAGAAACTAGCAAGATGTAAATGAGATTCGGTATAATGGAAAAGAGACCCGGGGGCCATAGGTTACACTAGTGGCTTCTCTCAAGATAGCATATATTACGGTGGGTGAACAAATTACAGCCGAGCAATTGATAAAAAAGCGCCTAGTTATGATGACATCTAAGGCAATGATCATGAACATAGGCATCACGTCCGTGTCAAGTAGACCGACTCCTGCCTCCATCTACTACTATTACTCCACACATCGACCGCTATCCCGCATGCATCTTGTCACGCCCAATATGCGATCCTATCTGAGAGGAACTCGAAGGTCCCACCAAGGATAGAGCCACATATTAAAACTCTTTTGCAAGATGGATATCATTACATCGTACCATTACATACTAGCTGGAGATACATACAAAAGGCATACAATGCCACATGAATAAAACAACATCATACATAAGAGCAACATCCGACTATGGATGAAACTCAAACAACATCCACCCTGCTAGCCCAGGCTGCGATCAGGAACCTATCCCCTGAACGAACAAGAAGCAGAATAAGAACTCCAAAACAAGAAAACATCACTCTCACGTCATGATCAT
>NW_025248657.1:0-2306 GCF_018294505.1 Triticum aestivum | reverse complement strand
AGAGCGTGCAAATGGCCGGCATGCCATTTTTTGGCAAAGTGGGCACGGCCAATCATGTATGGTAGCTCTAGGGAGGAGTAAAGAATGAGGGAGGGGCATTGGATGCCCTTGGTGGCCACTGGAGTGAGGAGGGAGGTGAGAAAGGAGAAGAATGCTGCTGTTCAGAAGGGTAAATGGGGATGTTTCACCCGTCAATCCTTGAGTTGAGGCCAGGGAAGAGTTACTGGAGGTGCAAGGGGACTCTGAGGGGCTGTGGTAAAAAGTTGAGCTCAAGGAGAATAGTGTTAGTGGTCAAAATGGTGATTTTTGGAAAGTGGCAGAAGGTGTTTGATAATGGTTTGGGCCAGCAGATGATTTCCAACTGCCATGAGACTCCACAGGGTGAAATGAAACATATAATTAGGGCCTTCCACAAATTTGGAGATTATTTGGGCAAAGTTGCCAATGCAACTTTAGTAAACCCTAGAAATTAGCAGAAATGAACTTGTGTTGATATAGTTGAGCAAATCACTTCTCCTTGATGCACCACTTGGTGTAGTGGCCTCATTTGGTCATGTAAACATGCTCACAAAAGTTGGGGTCAAGGAGAGAAAGTTGGTAGTACAAACTTGTTCAAATTAGATTCTGGTCAGAGAGGGTTTTGGGGCACTTTGATCAATATAACATTTTCTCCAACTTGTGCCATTTGGTCTAGATGAATGATTAGACCATTTGAGCATGTTCAGAAGATTTGAGAGCATTTGGACATGTTTGGCAATGTAAAGTTGCTCAAACTTCAAAATGGACAGAAATGGTTTTGAGGGGATTTCATGGGGTTATACTATTCTCCATGACATGATACTTATCAAGATCATCCAAAATGTCATATGTGACATGCTAGAATTTTCTTGGAATTTTTGGAGAATATTTCCTTTGTAAATATTTCAAAATCTTGAAATATCCAGAAAGGGTTTTTGAGGGATTTGACCAATATTTTGAACATGACCATGTGTTGAAACTCTTATATATGGACAATATATGCCCACTGAGTTTCCCTAGGTTTTTGTCAAATATTTTTAAAACCATAAAATAATTTTTCCCTATTAAAGACCATTTCTGGCCTTAAGAAAAAGCTTTTAAATAAAATAGGAAAATAACTTTTAAAATTATATTTTGTAGTTTATGGGAGTCCTATATCTAATAGGTCTCAAATATACTCTTTGAAATATTTTTCACACCCCAAATCAAGTACTTGCAGTGCAAACCTCAATTTAGGGGTTTTTGGAAAACTAATTTTAGAAAATAATTTTTGGCCAAATTATTTTTGTAAGAAAGTACTATATTTCTCTATACACATGGCATGATCATTGGGCAGAAGTTTGGGGCAAGGAGATGAAGTATAGAAGGTGGAGTTGTGTTGACTTTAAAGAGCACTTGAAAAACACAGAGAGAAAACCAACTCAAAATAATAAGTCAAATAATGCAAAAGTTTTTGTCAAACCACTTTTTATCACGATTTATCATCTTAAGTGTTGTGCCATGAAAATCAGGGTGTGACAACAAGTCACCGAATACCTGCACAAACAATCAACAACTTGCACTCAACGCGATAAAGGGGTTGTCAATCCCTTCATGGTAACTTGCAAAAGTGAGATCTGATAGAGATAGATAAACGGTAAAGTAAATATTTTTGGTATTTTTGGTTTATAGATTGGAAAGTAAAGATTGCAAAATAGTAGATCAGAAACTAGCAAGATGTAAATGAGATTCGGTATAATGGAAAAGAGACCCGGGGGCCATAGGTTACACTAGTGGCTTCTCTCAAGATAGCATATATTACGGTGGGTGAACAAATTACAGCCGAGCAATTGATAAAAAAGCGCCTAGTTATGATGACATCTAAGGCAATGATCATGAACATAGGCATCACGTCCGTGTCAAGTAGACCGACTCCTGCCTCCATCTACTACTATTACTCCACACATCGACCGCTATCCCGCATGCATCTTGTCACGCCCAATATGCGATCCTATCTGAGAGGAACTCGAAGGTCCCACCAAGGATAGAGCCACATATTAAAACTCTTTTGCAAGATGGATATCATTACATCGTACCATTACATACTAGCTGGAGATACATACAAAAGGCATACAATGCCACATGAATAAAACAACATCATACATAAGAGCAACATCCGACTATGGATGAAACTCAAACAACATCCACCCTGCTAGCCCAGGCTGCGATCAGGAACCTATCCCCTGAACGAACAAGAAGCAGAATAAGAACTCCAAAACAAGAAAACATCACTCTCACGTCATGATCAT
>NW_025248656.1:0-2307 GCF_018294505.1 Triticum aestivum | reverse complement strand
CTAAGCATGCAACCAACGACACAAATTTGAATTTTCAACCTATTTATATGCATTAGAGCATGTGCATGTAGTTCACATTTGAATTATGCACATGAATGCATTGAAAACTCAGTTAATGCATAAAATGTCCAAACGAACCCCGAAAAATCACAAAAATTGAGACAACACTCCTGTTGTTCTACGTTGACACGAGAATTTTTTCGAAAGCAATAAGAGGCAATGGATATCGTTTCGTCCCCAAAGGTGGGACGTTCCCTACCGAAACCATCATGCTTGTTGTGAGAAGCTCTAGTTTGTGAGAAGCATATACCCAAACCTGCCCCAAATGGGACAAAAAATTTACAACGGCATGTTGATAGCGCTCCATGATAGCATGCCAAGTTTCATGAATTTTAGACGAGTTTTGGATTATCTAGAATTTAAAAACAGGTATCTCAATGTTTGAGGCCGAGTGACGGTGGCAGGGTGTTTGACATTCATTCCCATTTCTTGCATGGGACCTAAGCATGCAACCAACGACACATATTTGAATTTTCAACCAATTTATATGCATTAGAGCATGTGCATGTAGTTCCAATTTGAATTATGCACATGAATGCATTCAAAACTCCGTTAATGCATAAAAATGTCCAAACGAACCCCAAAAAATCACAACTGCACTCCTGTTGCTCTACGTTGACACGAGAAATTTTTTGAAAGCAATAAGAGGCAATGGATATCGTTTCGTCCCCAAAGTTGGGACGTTCCCTACCGAAACCATCATGCTTGTTGTGAGAAGCTCTTGTTTGTGAGAAGCATATACCCAAACCTGCCCCAAATGGGACAAATTTTTTACCACGGCATGTTGATGCCGCTCCATGATGGCATGTCAAGTTTCATGAAATTCAGACGAGTTTTGGATTTACTAGAATTTAGAAACCAGGTATCTCAATGTTTGCGGCCGAGTGACGGTGGCAGGGTTTTTGACATTCATTCCCATTTCTTGCATGGGACCTAAGCATGCAACCAAGGACTCAGATTTGAACTTTCAACCAATTTATATGCATTAGAGAATGTGCATGTAGTTCTAATTTGAATTATACACATGAATGCATTGAAAACTCAGTTAATGCATAAAAATGTCCAAACGAACCCCCAAAAAATCACAAAAATTGACACAACACTCCTGTTGTTCTACGTTGACACGAGAATTTTTTTGAAAGCAATAAGAGGCAATGGATATGGTTTTGTCCCCAAAGGTGGGACGTTCCCTACCGAAACCATCATGCTTGTTGTGAGAAGCTCTGGTTTGTGAGAAGCATATACCCAAACCTGCCCCAAATGGGACAAAAAATTTACAACGGCATGTTGATAGCGCTCCATGATAGCATGCCAAGTTTCATGATTTTTAGACGAGTTTTGGATTTACTAGAATTTAAAAACCAGGTATCTCAATGTTTGCGCCCGAGTGACGGTGGCAGGGTTTTTGACATTCATTCCCATTTCTTGCATGGGATCTCAGCATGCAACCAAGGACTCAGATTTGAATTTTCAACCAATTTATATCATTAGAGCATGTGCATGTAGTTCAAATTTGAATTATACACAGGAATGCATTGAAAACTCAGTTAATGCATAAAAATGTCCAAACGAACCCCCAAAAAATCACAAAAATTGATACAACACTCCTGTTATTCTACGTTGACACGAGAAAATTTTGAAAGCAATAAGAGGCAATGGATATCGTTTCATCCCCAAAGGTGGGACGTTCCCTACCGAAACCATCATGCTTGTTGTGAGAAGCTCTGGTTTGTGAGAAGCATATACCCAGACCTGCCCCAAATGGGACAAAAAATTTACCATGGCATGTTGATGCCGCTCCATGATTGCATGCCAAGTTTCATGAGTTTCAGACGAGTTTTGGATTTACAAGAATTGAAAAACCAAGTATCTAGATGTTTGCGGCCGAGTGATGGTGGCAGGGTGTTTGACATTCATTCCCATTTCTTGCATGGGACCTAAGCATGCAACCAAGGACACAGGTTTGAATTTTCAACCAATTTATATACATTAGAGCATGTGCATGTAGTTCAAATTTGAATTATACACATGAATGCATTGAAAACTCAGTTAATGCATAAAAATGTCTAAACGAACCCCAAAAATCACAAAAATTGACACAACACTCCTGTTGTTCTATGTTGACACAAGAATTTTTTTGAAAGCAATAAGAGGCAATGGATATCGTTTCGTCCCCAAAGGTGGGACGTTCACTACCGAAACGATCATGCTTGTTGTGAGAAGCTCTGGTTTGTGAGAAGCATATAC
>NW_025248655.1:0-2307 GCF_018294505.1 Triticum aestivum | reverse complement strand
CTAAGTTTCTAAAATCCTACCGAGTGGAGAGCAAACCTCCCACTCGGGGGCTTAGCTGCAGCCCAGTGCTCGCCTAAGTTTCTAAAATCCTACCGAGTGGAGAGCAAACCTCCCACTCGGGGGCTTAGCTGCAGCCCAGTGCTCGCCTAAGTTTCTAAAATCCTACCGAGTGGAGAGCAAACCTCCCACTTGGGGGCTTAGCTGCAGCCCAGTGCTCGCCTAAGTTTCTAAAAATCCTACTGAGTGGAGAGCAAACCTCCCACTCGGAGGCTTAGCTGCAACTCAGCTCTTGCCCTAACATGATGAGCACAGGTCGACGACAATTTGTGCTCCACTCTTACCTGCAAAAGAGCATTAAAGATGCTAGTTCATACTCCAACCCAAAGAAGATGGTTGCCCAAAAGAAGCAAACATATTTCAAACGGCAAATCAAGTTCGGATAACGTCTTACGGACCTAGGAGTGCTCAGGAATCAAGCCTATTAAAGTTTAGCGGTTACAAAAATCACTCGGCATTCCGAGGCAAATTCAACTCGTCAAGCATAACAGTTTTTTACCCCTCCTGCGGAGGGCTGGAAGGTGCAACGAACTCGTCCAGGTCGATCCCATCTGCAATCCGAGTGGCAGCCGCGATGAAGGTCTCCATGAAAGAACGGAAGTCGTGCTTCCTAGTATTGGCCACCTTGAGAGACACCAGCTTGTCTTCTCTCGCTTCTTTGCAGTGGACACGGACCAAGGACAGAGCGACGTCAGCACCGCACCGGGAAGAAGACTTCTTCCACTCTTGCACTCGACTCGGAATCTCGTTCAGTCGAGTCATCAGCGACTCAAGGTCGTTCTGAAGCGTTTCTTCTGGCCAGAGCGATGTGTCGATGCGCGATATAGCGGCCTTCAGTCTTGCGAGGTAATCGACCACTGCAGCAGTGCGGGACTCGAGGCGGAGCATGTTCATAGCAGTTTCATCCTTCACCGGAGAATTGATGGGATCCAAGCCAGTCTCCACTCGACTAGTCTCCTCTTCAAAGTTTTGGCAGAATTCTGTGGACATGATTCAAGGATAAGCTAACGCCCCTACAGCAAGTCAGTAACTACCAATCGGAGATAAGAGGTTACCTTTGAGCATGAGGAACAGCTTTTTGGCGAGTCCTCCCAGATAAAGCTCCAAGTCATTCTTCTTTCCTGCCAGCTCACCAGCTTTGTCGTCCAGGACCATATTGGCATTCCTCAGTCGAGCGACTTCTTGGTTGGCCACGTCAAGAGCAGCTTTCAGATTAGTGTTTTCTTCTTCAAGTTTGTTGACGGAAGCCAACTTCTCTTCTGCAAGCCTAGTCTTGTCTGCAGCCGTTTTCTGCGCCTCGGCAAGGTCAAGGTCCTTCTTCTTCAGAGCATCCCTCAGTTTTTCTGCGAAAATCACAATAAGATCAGATTCGGAGACAAGCAAGAAGCGGAGACAGTCGTCAAGATTCTCACCGAACATACCTTTTGCCTCCTCCTTCGCCTTCGTGAAGTTCTCTTGGACAAGCTTTTGGTCAAGCTCAAGCTGGATATACTTGTTCTCCAATTCGGTATAGCGAGAAACAAGGTCACAAGATTTCTACGAAAGTTCAATCGACAAACATCAACAGCAGATCACTTCCGAGTGACTAAAGGAAAAGTCGTACTATTTTAAGACTACAGACGAATCTAAACATTCAACTGTAGTCTCGGGGACTACACCCAGTGGGTGCACTCAGCGTGCCCCCACTAGTTTTATCAGCTAGACTCAGAGTTGATCAGTCGACTAGAAGTAGTTAACTGTCAAAAAAAATTCAGACCATAGTCGATTGCCAGCAATCGACCACGGTCTCGGGGACTACACCCAGTGGGTGCACTCAGCGTGCCCCCACCAGTTTCATTGTTCCACTCAACCATGGTCGAGTGGAACAAGTAAAGTGAGAAATCTCAAGACACAAAGACTATAGTCGACTGCCAGCAGTCCACTGTAGAATTGACACACCCAGTGGGTGCATGACAAATATCAAGATTTCCAGTCGGTATCCAACTAACCTGGACATTGCTCTGGAGAGCTGAGCTCGAGTCATAAGCTGCTTGGCTGGCAGTTCGGATCGCCTTCACCTGCTCCATCATAATCCCGGCCTGACGTATGGCTTCCTAGGCAGCGCTTGCTTGGTCCTCCGGGACATGGTAGGTGGAGAAGAGAGAAGGCGGGTCAGCACTCGATGATGAAGGGCGGGCAACCGTCAATGGCTCCGCAAAGGACACGGTAGCCCGAGCAACATTGCTCCCCCGGGAATCTGTGGTCCAGGTG
>NW_025248654.1:0-2307 GCF_018294505.1 Triticum aestivum | reverse complement strand
GCCTAGTAAGAATACACCAAGTATCATCCGTGATTGATCACTGGGACATCCTTTGTGCTTCATAAGGCTAACGCAGGCATACAAATGGATAAAAACCAATATTGTATTTTCTTTCCGTCCAAAATAAGACTCCCTAGTAGTAATAGGTAGCTGCCGACACCCCAAGCCGAAGAACAAGAGAGCAGAATGTATGTTCCCTAACACCACATCACAAAAAGGAATTAACTCGAAATAGATCAAGCAAAACTGAACTAATCACAACATCCCACTGCGACAGAAATTAAACACACTTCTCTGAACATCATCATAAAAAAATTGATTGGTAAGTGGAGAGAGGTATCCTTGACATGTGATGTTACTGGAACCAACTCATCAGTCTGCAAACTACCATCTGTTCGAATCCTACAGAAGCAATCTACATTTGCAGATACAATGCTGGAGTATAGATTGTTAGGACTTCACCTGTTTTTGGTATAAAAAAAATAGGTATCTTGGGACACAGCAAGCTGAAATTATCCGATGTATAAATAGTCAATTAGGATCTAAGGCATATTACATTTTTTATGAGGTTCATAGAAAAGCATCTATCTAGAATACAAGTCCGAATAATTATGTAGTCATGAGCAAAAGGTGGGGCGAACAAAGAACCTAATATATGCTAATTAAATTCGATAAATATATATATCCATACTAATAACCTTTTCATACAGAATTAGGAAATTGTCCTACTGAATGATGAAAAAAATTGGAAGACAATATGTTGTTCATATGCACCTGATTTCTCCATCAAGTCATGTCTTCCATTCCTATTGGCCGTCAGCTTGAAGCTCTCTTGTAGTACCGATTCCCTGCGCCACAAACCAATATAAACGACGATCACCACAGGGAACTGATAGTGCTATGGTAGCCAGCGACTCATTTGTGATCAAGGCCGGAGTGTTATGGAGTCTTGCATAAAGAACAACATAAAGATTTGGGCTTAGGGTAGGATATAAAACTTATAAAGCTTTACATGTTTTGCCTTTTCCTCATCAAATTGGCAATAATAGTACTTAACGATATAGGCCAAAAGATTGATTAAATATGTGTGTAGTTGCTATTTTTATCCTAACAATGGCCAATCGCTTTACAGGAGGGTAGTAGAGATGCCGCTGTATTAGGAAAAACAATATGACAAATAGAATTCAAAATTGCCAACCTGTAAAGAGAGATGTGTATTTTAAGTTTTACAAACTTTCCAGATTTCTCAAGATGATTTTTAATATTGTGTATTATCTATCTTTGGTAGATCTGCAGTAAGCTTTTCAAATTGTCGCCCATGCAAAAATTAAGCTAGATGTATGACATACCTGAGTTATATAGGTTTTGTTTACATCACGTACATGTACCCCGTGTACACGACCCGCCTATATTTCAACTCCAATGTATGTGCTTTAATGATCGGATAATCCTGATCCGAAAAAACACATTAATAACTCAAAATGAATTATGGATTTACTACATACTTTTAAAGATAGAAATACCATACCTCATGTATATGAGGTCAACCACAAGCAGCTGACTCAGATAATCCTGATCCCAAAAAAACACACGAATAACTCAAAATGAATTGCGGATTTGTTACATACTTTTAAGGATAGAAATACCATACCTCATGTATATGAGATCAACCACAAGGACGCTGACTCCAGCAAAGACACTTGCTCCAAATCAAGAAAAGGAAATCATAAATTATGATAAGTTTCTCTCTTATTAATCAAGCAACCGTAGCACACCAGTCCCAACTCCCAAGTACTGTTCCAGTTTCTCTCTGATTAATCAAGCAACCCTGATCTCTCTGAAAGATCCTAATCAACCAGCACACTAGTCCACTGATAAATCAAGCAGTCCCGATCTCTCTGAAAAATCCTCAATTTACATGTTCTCCTTCCTTCCCAGCCATGGCCAAGACTATACTCCTCCTTTCATTGAAGGGACTTTCTCAGCCATGCCATTTATCTACAATCAGAAAAATCAAGGTAAACAATACAGATCTATTTTCTTCAAAAGATAGTATAACATGGAACAATCAGATGGACAGAAAGATGCAGTACTCACAGCAAAGATAAAGCTCATGAACATTGGCTCTGACAAACACACAAACACCTTGTGTGCAAAAAACAATAGAGAACATCCACAAGATATAACCAGCTAAATCATTAGTTGAGGTGGAGGGCAGTGCAGAGGGGACGACGAGGTCGCCTACGAGTGCAAAGACGACCGGCTGGCGAGCGCGAGCCCTCCAGGGCGGCGCATAGCGAGGAGCTC
>NW_025248653.1:0-2307 GCF_018294505.1 Triticum aestivum | reverse complement strand
TGGAAATAGATGCTTGCAACACAGGAGTAGGGGCAGTGCTGTCACAAGAGGACCATCCAGTGGCCTTTTACAGCAAAGCACTGGGAGTCAACAATCAAAAAAAGTCCATATATGAAAAGGAATTCTTGGCAATTATGATGGCAATTGACAGGTGGAGATCTTACTTATCTAGAGCCCCTTTTGTGATCAAAACTGACCACCAGAGTTAGTGCCACTTGGGAGATCAAAATTTGACTTCAGATTTGCAAAGAAAAGTAATGACCAAGTTAGTGGGATTGCAGTTTACTATCCAGTACAAGAAAGGGGTTGAAAATTCAGCTGTTGATGCTCTGTCTAGAGTGGCCCATCTGTTACAAGTACAACATGTGTCCACAAGTAAACCAGTATGAGTGCAAGAAATATTGAATTCATATTCAGTGGATCCTGTAGCTTCTACAATACTGCAAAAGTTGGCAGTAGACCCAAAAGCTTGCCCTGGATTTCAGTTGCATGAGGGTTTGATTAAACAAGACCACAGGATTTGGGTGGGTGCTAACACAGGTCTTCAAACTAAGTTGATACAAGATTTTCACTCCAGCCCTGTAGGGGGACACTCTGGCATCCTGTCAACATATCACAGAGTGAAGCAACTATTCTGTTGGCAGGGATTGAAGGAAGCTGTAGAGAACTTTGTGAAACAATGTGCCACTTGTCAACAAGACAAACATGAATTATGCAAAAAACCTGGTTTACTGCAGCCTCTTCCAGTACCTGACAGCCCATGGCAAGAAATCAGTATGGATTTCATTGAAGGTGTACCCAAGTCAGAAGGGTACAGTGCAATATTAGTAGTGGTTGATCGCTTCACTAAAGTAAGTCATTTCCTTCCTCTAAAGCATCCACTCACGGCTGCTTCTGTGGCCAAGGTTTTCCTGAACAACATAGTCAGACTGCATGGTTTGCCACTAGCTATAGTTTCGGACAGAGACAAGATCTTTACCAGTTCATTCTGGAAGGAGCTGTTTCGTGTATGGGGAACTGAGTTACAGATGAGCACGGCGTATCACCCACAAACGGATGGTCAAACGGAGCGCATAAACCAGTGTTTGGAAATGTATCTTCAATGCGCAGTACATGATTCTCCAAAGAAGTGGGCGGCGTGGTTGCCACAAGCAGAGTTTTGGTACAACACCTCATATCACTCCTCCTTGGGTTGTACATCGTATCAAGCTCTCAACGGACATGCCCCCAATATGGGCCATTTGTGGGGACATGCTACATCTCAAAACTCAGACGTACAAACCTGGCTGGCCTCTCACACTGAACATAACGCTGCTCTGAAGGAACATCTGTCGGGAGCTCAATACAAGTACAAACAGTTTGCAGATCAAAAACGGTCTGACAGAGAGTTTGCGGTGGGCGAAATGGTCTACTTAAGATTACAACCATATGCTCAATCTACTGTGGTAAATTGCCCATGTCACAAGCTAGCGCTCAAATACTTTGGCCCTTACAAAGTTCTGGACAAAGTGGGAAATGCAGCATATCGATTGGAGTTACCAAGAGGGAGCCAAGTACACCCGGTCTTCCATGTTTCACAGCTGAAGGGACACGTTCCAGATCACACCCCAGTGTTCACCTCTTTACCAGTACCTGTGGATCTTTCAGTGCCAGGTGTGGTGCCTGAGGAAATTCTTGATCGCTGCTGGTCAAGAAGAAGAACACAGCACATTTACAGATCCTGGTGAAATGGGCGACGCTGCCTGCTGCATCAGCAACCTGGGAGGATTACGACATCCTCAAGTTGAAGTTTCCACGTGCACCAGTTTGGGTACAAGCTGGTTCTTCAGGGGAGGGTACTGTAAGCAGTACAGAACAGGCGATCGTGAGGACCAAGTAGTCGGGCGGGACAAAGCAGAGTTAAACAGCAGTGTGTTGGGCTTGGCAAGAGTAGGCGCGTGTGTGGGCCGTGGGCCTTGTAACGAGTTCGCATTATATAAGCGGGCGTGTGCGTTGGGCAACGACAGGTTTTGAAAATAGAGAATACTCTGAATCTATCATATCTTATCTCTTCCTGTCCACCGCTCGTCTCTAAGCTCTGTCCCTCTTCTTCTGCTATCTCTCTCTCTCTGATCATCGTCGTCAACTCCGACCGCCGTAGGGCCGTGACATGGAGCCGATCCACGGGTGGAGGAAGGAAGCGAGTCCTGTCGCCGGCGGCTGGTATGAGAAAACCAGACCCGGGGTCGGGGGTGATCCATGAGAATACCAAGGATTTCGAGCGAAAGCATGGCGGCGGCGTGCACGCGGGCACGAGACCTAACGCTC
>NW_025248652.1:0-2307 GCF_018294505.1 Triticum aestivum | reverse complement strand
CGTTGGATTCCCATAGAGACTACCATCCGAAGACCATGCAACAGAGCCTCATATTCGGCTGCATTGTTGGAGTCTGTGTATAATATTTGTAGGACGTACTGGACCATGTCCCCGGTGGGAGACGTCAGGACTACCCCTGCTCCCAGTCCGGCCAGCATTTTGGAGCCGTCAAAGTGCATTATCCAGTTGGAGTACGCGCCATACTCTTTAGGGAGTTCGGCTTCTGTCCATTCAGCGACAAAGTTAGCTAGTACTTGCGACTTAATGGCTCGCCGTGGTTTGTATATTATGTCGAACAGAAGGAGCTCGATAGCCCATTTAGCAATCTGGCCCATAGCGTCACGGTTATTAATTATGTCATTGAGTGGTACTTTGGAGGCGACGGTAATCGAACACTCTTGAAAGTAGTGTCTTAGCTTCCAGGATGCCATGAAGACCGCGTATGCTATTTTTTGATAGTGTGGGTATCGGGATATGCATGGGGTGAGGACCCTGGATACGTAATAAACTGGCTTTTGAAGCGGGAATTTGTATCCGTCCACCTCTCGTTCGACGATGAGCACTGCGCTTACCACTTGATGTGTTGCAGCTATATATAGTAGCATAGGTTCGCCGATGTTGGGCACTGTTAGGACTGGATTACTGGCCAATAAGGTCTTTATCTCATCGAGTCCGGCCGCGGCTGCATCCGTCCATACAAAGTGTTCGGTGCGCCGAAGGAGGTGGTAAAGAGGCAATGCCTTTTCTCCTAGCCTGGATATAAAGCGACTCAAAGCGGCCATGCATCCAACTAGCTTATGGATGTGCTTGAGGTCTGTTGGTATAGCCAACTGCGACAGAGCTCGGATTTTTGCTGGATTCGCTTCGATTCCTCTATTGGAAACAATGAAGCCCAGTAGCTTCCCCGAGGGGACACCGAAAACGCATTTTTCCGGATTCAACTTGATGTCGTATGTCCGGAGGTTATTGAATGTAAGCCTCAAGTCATCTATTAGGGTTTCAACGTGTCTAGTTTTTATGACCACGTCCTCCACATATGCTTCCACTGTTTTGCCGATTTGTTTTTCCAGGCATGTTTGAATCATGCGTTGATAGGTTGCGCCGGCATTCTTGAGCCCGAAGGGCATAGTGTTGAAGCAAAATGGGCCATATGGCGTTATAAAAGTTGTTGCAGCTTGGTCAGACTCTGTCATCTTTATTTGATGGTATCCGGAGTATGCGTCGAGAAAACACAGCGAGTCGTGTCTAGGTGTGGCATCGATGATTTGATCGATGCGAGGGAGGGGAAAGGGATCCTTGGGGCAAGCTTTGTTGAGGTCTTTGAAGTCGACGCATAGGCACCTGGATTTGTCCTTTTTTGGTACCATTACCAAATTTTCCAGCCAATCCGGATGCTTAATATCTCTGATGAATCCGGCCTCAAGTAGCTTGGCTAGCTCTTCCCCCATGGCTTGTCGTTTGGGTTCTGAAAACCGCCTTAGGGTGTGTTTTACCGGTTTGTATCCCATTAGTATATTGAGGTTGTGTTCGGCCAGCCGGCATGGGATGCCTGGCATGTCCGAAGGGTGCCAGGCGAAAATGTCCCAATTCACGCGTAAGAGATCTCGCAGTGCGGCATCCATCACGGGGCTCAACTGTGTCCCGATGGATGCTGTCTTCATGGGGTCCGTTGGGTGGACTTGGAATTTGACTATCTCGTTTGTAGGTTTAAATGAGGTGGACTTGGGTCGCTTGTCGAGTATCACGTCGTCCCTGTCCATGGTGGCCTGCAGTGTTATTAACTCTTCGGCTGCTAGGGCTTCAGATAATGCTTCCAGGGCTAGTGCTGCGGTTTTGTTTTCGGCGCGAAGTGTGACATCCGGATCACTGGCTAGAGTGATGATTCCGTTGGGTCCAGGAATTTTAAGCTTCATGTTCCCGTAATGAGGTACAGTTTGAAATCTTGTAAACGCGTCCCGCCGTAGAAGGGCGTGGTATCGGCTACTAAAGGGATCCACTTGGAATGTGATTTCTTCGGACCTATAATTTTCCGGGGTGCCGAATACCACATCGAGTGTGATTTTTCCCGCACACCGCGCTTCCCGAGTAGGGATGATTCCCCTGAAGGTGGTGCCGCTTCGCTCAATGTACCCTTTATCAATTTCCATCTTATCGAGCGTTTCCTCATAGATCAAGTTTAATCCGCTTCCGCCGTCCATGAGTACTTTGGCGAGCCGAAAGCCGTCCACGATTGGGCTAAGGACCAAAGTGGCCGGTGCCCAGACAGTCTGGAATCGAGGTTCATCACTGCCATTGAAAGTTATAGCA
>NW_025248651.1:0-2307 GCF_018294505.1 Triticum aestivum | reverse complement strand
CACTGAGGGATCTGCTAAAGCGAGAGACCATCTCGGAAGAGCACCGTACGTTGATGGGTATGGTGATGGAAAGGATTTCGTCCGCCGAAAGCGGGTTGCATGACGCCTTTATGAGTCTACTAATGGGCTTTGAGGTACATAAAATGATATACATTTGTGATAGTAGCGCACATTTTTAGGTGTGCCCTGTGTAGATAGTAGCCCCTGAGACTCTGATTGTTGCCGAGAACGGCGGCAAACAGAGGATTGTAGTCCCAAGTAATAACCAGACTGCTTTTATGTGCAGGTGGTGGAAGCTCTGGTGGCTAGCTGGACTAATGAGTTTGCCGAACTAAAGCGGCAGATGCTGACATCGAGCTTGTTAACAAGCGGCTTGACGAGGCACAAGGTAAGTGATGTTTTCTGGTGAATGTCACATAGTAAGAGCAGCGTGATGCCAGTATCTTTAATATGTTTTGACTGCAGATGGAGCTGCCATCGTGGAGACCCTTCGGGCGGAACTTGCCCGAGCCAAAGAACAAGCAAGGAGTAGTAATATGGCTGCTTTGAAGGCGGCCGAAGAGTTAAGAGCCGAGAAGGCCGCGCATTGCGAGAGCAAAGAGAAGATGGCCAACATGGCTGTAAAGTTAAAAGACACTGCCGACCGTTGCCAGTTCCTTGAAGAAGAAAACCGAGCGAAGGCGACGGACCTCGAAAAGGCCACAATGGAGACCAAAGACGCCCGCTCTACCATGAGAGCGAAGAAGGAGGAGCTGCGTGAAGCCGGTGATGTTGTGGCTGGGAAGCCCTTTTTGCTGCGGAGGAAGTTCGGAGATCTGCGGTACGCCCCTCTGGATCGGCTGTGGAGTTCGGCGGGCGCATATCTGGATTTGACGGCGAGTTTCGGTCCAATCCGGAAATGTTTAACCCCCACACATGAAAAGAAGGTAGAAATGACCACCGGAGGAGAACGGAACGCCGGAATGCAAAACGGACAACGGGGAAAATGCTCGGATGCATGAGACGAACACGAATGCGAAAGAAATGCACATGATGACATGATATGCAATGCATGACACGCAAGCAATGACAAGGCAACAACATCGAATAACTGGAAGACACTTGGCACATCGGTCTCGGGGCGTTACAACACTCCACCACTATGAGAGGATCTCGTCCCGAGATCTAGAATGGCACCGGAGGGAAAAACGGAAGAGATAAAGAAGAGGTAAAACTAAGTTGCTCCTTTGACAAACGAGTGAAACCAAATAACCTTGATAGGTTGAACAAATTAAAAAAAGAGAATACAACGAAGGTGAACAAAGTCGAGAACACTCCGTTAGAAAAGAGGGACAAAGAACAATGCGAAAACCTTGAGGTTGAAGGGAAGATATATATAGAAAACACTCCGGTTAAGGAAGGGGATCAAGGAAGACCAAATTCGGGTAGCACTCCGGTTGAAAAGATAGTAATTGAATAAGAACTTGATAAGGTGATAGAACTTGAAAAGAGGGCACGACACTCCGGTTAAATGGACAATCATGAAAAGAACATGATCTTGACAAAACAAGAAGATGGTTGAAGAGAACAACAACACAATGCCTCCGGAACAAAAGAATAGAAGTTGTATCGACGGAACAAAAGAACGGAGAAGAAAACAACATCTTCCATGTGAAAAGCATCTTAAAGAGAAGGGTCACACGGAGTTGTTGGAACAATCTACAACGAAAAGAATAAACTTTATATGGTCTTACGGAACATATCTCAAACTTATGAGGTGACAACCTGCCACTCACGGGAAAAGGAATTGGATTCATATGAACGAGGAGACGAGAAACTTATTTCACCGGGAGGATAAATGAAGAACTTGGGTCATTTATAAGCACCATAACTAGCAACAATCATTAGGGAAGGCTTTGGTGAAATATAACCCAAGATAACTCCAAAGAAGAGAATGATGGATTTAAAATACCTCATTCTTAATAACATGTGAATCATGAACTCAAATTATCAAGAATGATGTAAAACCACCTCCAAAGATACGGTAGAAAGAAATTGTACTCCAGATAGCAAGATGAAGAAAACTTGAGCTTCTTAGCAAAGAATGTCGATGAACACTTCGAGAAGGAATTAAATCCTTGATGAATCATCATGTAGGACATCCATGAGGAACTCCGGTAAACAAAAGATAACAAAAAGAAAGAGAAGTTGAAAACACAAGGTGAAACCTTGTAATGATTTAGATGGATCTCCGTGATAATTAGAGCTTGGAACTCCGGAAAAAGAAAAGATGAAGCATCTCGAATCGATAAATATGATATGATGAAC
>NW_025248650.1:0-2307 GCF_018294505.1 Triticum aestivum | reverse complement strand
TTTATAGACAGTAACATTACCATCAGCGTCAGTCTTCTTCTTGAAGATCCATTTATTTTCAATGGCTTGCCGATCATTGGGCAAGTCAACCAAAGTCCATACTTTGTTCTCATACATGGATCCCATCTCAGATTTCATGGCCTCAAGCCATTTTGCGGAATCTGGGCTCACCATCGCTTCTTCATAGTTCGTAGGTTCGTCATGGTCTAGTAACATAACTTCCAGAACAGGATTACCGTACCACTCTGGTGCGGATCTTACTCTGGTTGATCTACGAGGTTCAGTAATAACTTGATATGAAGTTTCATGATCATCATCATTAACTTCCTCACTAATTGGTGTAGGTGTCTCAGAAACTGGTTTCTGTGATGAACTACTTTCCAATAAGGGAGCAGGTATAGTTACCTCATCAAGTTCTACTTTCCTCCCACTCACTTCTTTCGAGAGAAACTCCTTCTCTAGAAAATTTCCGAATTTAGCAACAAAAGTTTTGCCTTCGGATCTGTGATAGAAGGTATACCCAACAGTCTCCTTTGGGTATCCTATGAAGACACATTTCTCCGATTTGGGTTCGAGCTTATCAGGTTGAAGTTTCTTCACATAAGCATCGCAGCCCCAAACTTTAAGAAACGACAACTTTGGTTTCTTGCCAAACCACAGTTCATAAGGCGTCGTCTCAACGGATTTTGATGGTGCCCTTATTTAACGTGAATGCAGCCGTCTCTAAAGCATAACCCCAAAACGATAGCGGTAAATCAGTAAGAGACATCATAGATCGCACCATATCTAGTAAAGTGCGATTACGACGTTCGGACACACCATTACGCTGTGGTGTTTCGGGTGGCGTGAGTTGCGAAACTATTCCGCATTGTTTCAAATGTAGACCAAACTCGTAACTCAAATATTCTCCTCCACGATCTGATCGTAGAAACTTTATTTTCTTGTTACGATGATTTTCAACTTCACTCTGAAATTCTTTGAACTTTTCAAATGTTTCAGACTTATGTTTCATTAAGTAGATATACCCATATCTTCTTAAATCATCTGTGAAGGTGAGAAAATAACGATATCTGCCACGAGCCTCAACATTCATCGGACCACATACATCTGTATGTATGATTTCCAACAAATCTGTTGCTCTCTCCATAGTTCCGGAGAACGGGGTTTTAGTCATCTTGCCCATGAGGCACGGTTCGCAAGTACCAAGTGATTCATAATCAAGTGGTTCTAAAAGTCCATCAGTATGGAGTTTCTTCATGCGCTTTACACCGATATGACCTAAACGGCAGTGCCACAAATAAGTTGCACTATCATTATCAACTCTGCATCTTTTGGTTTCAATATTATGAATATGTGTGTCACTACTATCGAGATTCAACAAAAATAGACCACTCTTCAAGGGTGCATGACCATAAAAGATATTACTCATATAAATAGAACAACCATTATTCTCTGATTTAAATGAATAACCGTCTCGCATCAAACAAGATCCAGATATAATGTTCATGCTCAACGCTGGCACCAAATAACAATTATTTAGGTCTAAAACTAATCCCGAAGGTAGATGTAGAGGTAGCGTGCCGACCGCGATCACATCGACTTTGGAACCATTTCCCACGCGCATCGTCACCTCGTCCTTAGCCAATCTTCGCTTAATCCGTAGCCCCTGTTTCGAGTTGCAAATATTAGCAACAGAACCAGTATCAAATACCCAGGTGCTACTGCGAGCATTAGTAAGGTACACATCAATAACATGTATATCACATATACCTTTGTTCACCTTGCCATCCTTCTTATCCGCCAAATACTTTGGGCAGTTCCGCTTCCAGTGACCATTTTGCTTGCAGTAGAAGCACTCAGTTTCAGGCTTAGGTCCAGACTTGGGTTTCTTCTCCTGAGCAGCAACTTGTTTGCTGTTCTTCTTGAAGTTCCCTTTCTTCTTCCCTTTACCCTTTTTCTTGAAACTGGTGGTCTTATTGACCATCAACACTTGATGCTCCTTTTTGATTTCTACCTCCGCAACCTTTAGCATTGCGAAGAGCTCGGGAATTGTCTTACTCATCCCTTGCATATTATAGTTCATCACGAAGCTCTTGTAGCTTGGTGGCAGTGATTGAAGAATTCTGTCAATAACGCTATCATCCGGAAGATTAACTCCCAGTTGAATTAAGTGATTGTTATACCCAGACATTTTGAGTATATGCTCACTGACAGAACTATTCTCTTCCATCTTGCAGCTGAAGAACTTATTGGAGACTTCATATCTCTCAATTCGGGCATTTGCTTGAAATATTAACTTCAACTCCT
>NW_025248649.1:0-2307 GCF_018294505.1 Triticum aestivum | reverse complement strand
CGGGTCGGTAATGAAGAAGCATTGGTCCACTTGGGAAGCCAGTACCCATGGCTCATTTTTCGCGGTGACGTTTGCGCCCGCGGTCTTGGATTTGGCTTCGGGTATAACCATGGTGGTGAAATACCGGTCTTCTTTTATGACGTTCTTGGCCCATCTGACACGGAACATCGGGACCTTCTCTCCAGCGTAGCTCAGCTCCCAGATCTCCTCGATCCTTCCGTAGTATTTGTCCTTGTCGTTACCGGTGTAGGATTCCATCGTTACCCCGGAGTTCTGATAACCATCGCTCTTCATGTCCTTGGCCTCGGTGTAGAATGTGTAGCCGTTGATATCGTACGCCTCATAGGTCATCAGGTTGTGCTCGGCGCCCTGTGACAAGGCGAATATGAGTTGTTCTTCCGCGGAAGAATCCTCATGTAAAGGGTACGACAGAAGCTTATGCTTGAACCAACGCGTGAAACATGAGTTGTGCTCTTTGAGTGTATCTCCGTCCGTCCTCTGTTGGCCTCGGTCATTGTACGTCTTTTTAATAAAGGTTTTGTGCTCTACCACCCAAGAATCGACCATGTCTATGTGTTGTAGCGCGACTAGGTTTGCTCTTTCAAAGTCGGCGAGTCGACCCTTGAAGTCGACATGCATTTTGCGGCGACCCTCACGGTGACCCCATCCAGCGAGCCTGCCGAGGTGCCTGTTGACGGGCAGACCAACGGGGTTCTCGATGCCTAGATAATTCATGCAGTAGGAGATGCACTCTTCGGTCAGAAAGCCCCTGGCTATGCTTCCTTCTGGACGTGACATGTTGCGAACGTATCCTTTGATGACACCATTCATCCTTTCGAACGGCATCATGCTGTGCAGGAACGTCGGCCCGAGTTGGATGATATCCTCCACTATATGGACCAGCAGATGCACCATAACGTCGAAGAATGCGGGCGGGAAGTACATCTCAAGCTCGCATAGTATCACCACGATCTCTTCCTGTAGCCTTCTGAGTTGCCTCACGCCAATCGACTTCCGAGAGATGACGTCGAAGAAGTTGCATAGGCCAAATAGCGTTTCACAGACGTGCGCGTCCATGATCCCACGGATTGCAACTGGAAGTATCTGCGTCATCAGCACGTGACAGTCGTGAGACTTCATCCCGCTGAACTTCTGCTTCGCTGGGTCTAGGTATCTGCTTATCTTCCCCGCGTAACCGTAAGGAAGTTTTACTCCTAGGAGGCAGCTGAAAAACTGCTCGATCTCCTCCTGACTTAGAGTGAAGCACGCGGGAGGGTAGTCATTTCCGGTCTTCTTGGCCTTTTTGCCTTTGCGACGACTTTCTGTGTCCTGCTTCGCCTCATCATCATCATCATCATCATCATCATCATCATCATCATCATCATCATCATCATCATATATAGCGTGAAGCTCCTGCCTGATGCCCATTGATTTCAAGTCTGCCCTTGCTTTCTGCCCATCTTTGGTCCTCTCTGGCATGTTGAGCAGGGTACCAAGCAGACTCTCGCACACGTTCTTCGTGATATGCATGACATCAAGGCTGTGAGGCACACGGTGGATCTTCCAGTACGGCAAGTCCTAGAAAACAGACCTCGTTTTCCATACCTTCAGCAGCGGCTCTGGCGCCTTTCGCTTCTTTCCCGGCTCTGGCGCCTTTTGCTTCTTTCCCGGCAGTGGGCAGTCTTTCCAATTTTTCAACAGCTTGTCTATTTCCTCGCCGCTCCTCGTACACGGGCGTTTTCGGGGTTCGATTTCACCATCGAACAGATCCTTGCGTTTCTTCCACGGGTCATCGTTGCGAAGCCACCTTCGATGTCCCATGAACACGGTTTTCGAAGACCCGGGATCTCTATCTAGCTGGCGATACGTTGTGTCATCCATGCACCTTACGCATCCAGAAAATCCGTGGACTACCTGCCCCGCAAGATATCCGTAACCGAGATAGTCGTGCACCGTCGTGAGCAGTGCGGCTCTCATAGGGAAATATTCTTTCTCTGCGGCGTCCCACGTATTGGCTGGCGTTTTCCATAGCGTGTCAAGCTCCTCTTTCAGCAGCCCCAGATACAGATTGATGTCGTTCCCTGGTTGTTTCGGCCCTTCAATTAGCATACTCATGTGAATGTACTTCCTCTTCATGCACAACCAGGGGGGAAGGTTGTACATCCACACAAACACAGGCCAGGTGCTATGTGTGCTTCTCTGGCTGCCAAACGGATTGACTCCATCGGTGCTCGCGCCCAGCACGATGTTCCTTGGATCGTTCCCAAATTCTGGGTATTCGAAGTTCAATGCTTGCCACTGGCTCGC
>NW_025248648.1:0-2307 GCF_018294505.1 Triticum aestivum | reverse complement strand
ATGATCGAGCGAGCAAACTCCCGTGGGTAGTTAACCAACTAGCAAGTGGTTTTTATGAAATATGCTTTTTGCTCCCTTCATAGATACAGCACCACATGGTCCACAAGCGCAGACAAAGGTTCACGACCAACCAAAAGAAAGAAAAAACTTCTAAAGTGAGATAAGCATGCGGTTGTGCTGCCTAACCACCCTGGTTCAGCTTCTAGAATTGACAGGTGTTGCAGAGGAGTTTTACTTATTTATTGAGGATCAAGCTTGGTGCGTGGTGTAACCATTCATCAAGAGAAAATCTTGGTGCTTATTCAAAAATTCTTTAAGGACCATGCTTATCTTGATACTCATATTAAAATGACTTTATGCATCCCTAGTTGGTCTAGAGGCCGGAAAGTGAAATTCTCCCTCATTTTTTCCCGCTTGATGCTTCATTTTGAGTAATAAAGTCTACCCCTTGTCGAAAAAGGTGAGCTGTACGCATAAAATACAAAAAAAACATAATGAGCACTTCGCTTGAGCGTTGGGGGTAGCAAAGAGGGAGATAGCCGTCATGAAAGAGATAGCAGCTCCCCACAATTGCGCGTCCTACCCAACAGCCACCCCTGCTACAAAAAAGATTGCTTGATGTAAATAGGGCCAGCAACCAGGAAGACGAAGGCCTTCTTGATAACCATCTTACTGTGGATTGTCTACAAAGTTGAGGCAAGACCACCAAAGGCTACCCATTGTAGCCGACGGTCTTGCCCAACTACACATACAAATAACCCATGTTGATCACGGAAACTAGGTAGACACTAGTCCTGCGGGAAAACCTCACGATGCATCCCCACATAAACTGGGACGAATAGCAGATGAATAAATGTGTTCAACATCCTCTGCTACCCCATATAGAGGGCATAGACCATCCCCTAGTATGTGATGTTTCATCACCTCCATGCCCTTGAGAAGCCGGCATAGAGAAGCTGCCACATGAACATCCTAATTTTAAGCGGGGTCTTAATAGGATAAATTTGAGACACCTGGGGAATGCCATGTCTTGAGACGCAAGCATTGAGGTTTTTAAGCGCATCTGGTCCAGCTGGGCCCATAAAGAGCAAGACCCTTCAAACCTGGCCATGAACTCGTTCTAGGATGCCGTCTTGTTTGGACGAAATGAGAGGTTCCTGTCATCACCAGACAATATTGAGGCAACTATGACATATGGGTCTGGCGAATCTCAAAGAGGTCAAGGAACTCCTCAAGCAGCAAAGATTGTCCTAACCAGCAAGAAGTTCACTGTTGAGATCGACCTGTTATGTAGTATTGAACTGTTGTAAGGTTTTTTTGAACCGCTAGAAACAAAACGTTCTGTACTACTGAATGATGATTTTCAAAATCTTGTAAGCTTGTTCATCATGTCGGAAATCTTTACTATGAAATGGGGGTTGTTGGTCGTGGCAGGCGTTACACTCCCATATCCCTCACTCAATAGGATAGGCTCCAACGTGAGGCTTGTGAGCAAATTCTTATTTTTAACAACCAGACGGTCTCCGGCTCACATATTGCGCTCTCCATGTGGACCATCTGGAAGCACCGAAACGGCTACATCTTCGAGGGACCACATCCATGGCAAACCGACCTGGTTCACACCATCCAGGAGGAAACTCGTACCTGGGTGAAAGCTAGTACTAGAGGGCTAAATATAATTTACCTGTAATCTGATGTTGTGTTCCAAAGGGCTGAGAAACCCCTGGCTTTCTACTCAACAACATTGCCGGCTGCGGCTTGTAGTGTACACAGTGCAAGGACCGCAACTCTGTTCTTTCTACCGATCTATAAATGGAATGACACACACCCTGCATATTCGCGAGAAAAGTTAGTCACCACTCAGTAACTTGTCTCATTCCCCGCTCCCATCCCTTCGGTTGCATCCTTGTTAATAAGCAATAATAAAACTTAGGTTCCCAAATCATCTCTATTTCCAAGATGCATGAACCAAAGCATGGGATCATCCGTTGCCATGCAGATGCAGACAACCAGTGTTATCCAAGACTGGTTCGTAGGTTCAAGGTCAAGGAACTCATCAAGATGCGCTGGACATTGTGTGCAGTCTGTCGCTGAGTCTGGTGGCAACTCCACACATGTGGAGATGCCAGAGGCCGAGGTGAACACACCCTTGAGCCATAAGTGGAAGCTTTTGGATTTACCTTTGTCAAAGATCTGATGCAACATTGTGTGGGTGCGGAAGCACAAGAATTAGAAGTACATATTTTGGAAGAGGACGACACACATCGATTCTCATGTACATGGTACCCTAGGATCCACGACGGATCT
>NW_025248647.1:0-2308 GCF_018294505.1 Triticum aestivum | reverse complement strand
TACTTGACTAGCTCGTTAGTCAAAGATGGTTAAGTTTCCTAGCCATGGACATGCGTTGTCATTTGATGAACGGGATCACATCATTAGAGAATGATGTGATGGACAAGACCCATCTGTTAGCTTAGCATAATGATTGTTCCGTTTTATTGCTACTGCTTTCTTCATGACTTATACATGTTCCTCTGACTATGAGATTATGCAACTCCCAAATACCGGAGGAACACCTTGTGTGCTATCAAACATTACAACGTAACTAGGTGATTATAAAGATGCTCTACAGGTGTCTCCAATGGTGTTTGTTGAGTTGGCACAGATCGAGATTACGATTTGTCACTCCGTCTATCAGAGAGGTATCTCTAGGCCCTCTCGGTAATGCACATCACTATAAGCCTTGAAGGCAATGTGACTAATGAGTTAGTTGCGGGATGATGCATTATGGATCGAGTAAAGAGACTTGCCGGTAACGAGATTGAACTAGGTATTGAGATACCGACGATCGAATCTCGGGCAAGGAACATACCGATGACAAAGGGAACAAGTATGTTGTTATGCGTTTTGACCAATAAAGATCTTCATAGAATATGTAGGAACCGATTGTCTACATAGTTCTCGAACTCGTAGGGTTCGCACGCTTAACGTTATGTGACGATTTGCATTGTGAGTTATGTGATTTGATGACCGAAGTTTGTTCAGAGTCCCGAATGAGATCGGGGACATGACGAGGAGTCTTGAAATGGTCGAGACGTAAATATCGATATATTGGAAGGCTATATTCGGACATCGGAAAGGTTCCGAGTGATTCGGGTATTTTTTGGAGTACTGGAGAGTTACGGGAATTCGTATTGTGCCTTAATGGGCCATACTGGAAAAGAGAGAAAGGCCTTAAGGGTGGTCACGCCCCTTCCCCATGGACTGGTCCGAATTGGACTAGGGAAAGGGGGCGCCCCTTCCTTCCTTCTCCTTCTCCCTTCCCTTTTTCCTATTCCATGTGGAAGGTGGAATCCTACTAGCTAGGACTAGGGAGTCCTAGTAGAACTCCACACTTTGGGTGCGTCCTATGAGGGCCAGCCTCCTCCTCCCTCCATCCTTTATATAAATGGCCAGGGGGCACCCCATAGACGCACAAGTTGATCATTGATCCCTTAGCCGTGTGCGGTGCCCCCCTCCACCATAATCCACCTCGGTCATATCGTAGCAGTGCTTAGGCGAAGCCCTGTTCCGGTAGCATCATCATCACCGTCATCACGCCGTCATGCTGACGAAGCTCTCCCTCGAAACTCAGCTGGATCAAGAGTTCGTGGGACGTCACCGAGCTGAACGTGTGCAGATCGCGAAGGTGTCGTACTTTCGGTACTAGGAACGGTCGGATCGTGAAGACGTACGACTACATCAACCGCGTTGTCATAATGCTTCCGCTTACGGTCTATGAGGGTATGTAGACAACACTCTCCCCTCTCGTTGCTATGCATCACCATGATCTTGCGTGTGCGTAGGAAATTTTTTAAATTACTGCGTTCCCCAACAGTGGCATCCAAGCCAAGTCTATGCGTAGATGTTATATGCACGAGTAGAACAGAAAGGAGTTGTGGGCGTGAGTATATACATATTGCTTGTCGTTACTAGTTGATTCTTGATTCGGCGGTATTGTTGGATGAAGCGGCCCAGACCGACATTACGCGTACGCTTATGCGAGACTGGTTCTATCGCCGTGCTTTGCACACAGGTGGCTAGTGGGTGTCTGTTTCTCCAACTTTAGTTGAATCAGTTTGAATGAACAGGGTTCTTTCTGAAGATCAAAAAGCAATCACTATACTACGTTGTGGTTTTTGATGCGTAGGTAAGAACGGTTCTTGCTCAGCCCGTAGCAGCCACGTAAAACTTGTAACAACAAAGTAAATGACGTCTAACTTGTTTTTGCAGGGCATGTTGTGATGTGATATGGTCAAGACATGATGAGATATAAATTGTTGTATGAGATGATCATGTTTTGTTGAAGTTATCGGCAACTGGCAGAAGCCTTATGGCTGTCTCTTTATTGCATAAGATGCAAGCGCCAAATAATTGCTTTACTTTATCGCTATGTGATAGCAATAGTTGCAAGAGCAATAGTTGGTGAGACGACCATGTGACGACACGTTGATAGAGATCAAGATGATGGAGATCATGGTGTCATGTCGGTGACGATAGAGATCATGACGGTACTTTGGAGATGGGGATCAAAGGCGCAAGATGATCATGGTCATATCATGTCACATATTTTGATTGCATGTGATGTTTATGTTTATGCATCTTATTTTGCTTAGTTCGA
>NW_025248646.1:0-2308 GCF_018294505.1 Triticum aestivum | reverse complement strand
CCCAACTCAATGGTTGTGGGTCGGTTGGTTTCTAACTTGAGGGTCATTCGACCATTTTTGGTTTTGGGCCTTGTGACGCCATATACCTCGATCGATCTCCAAATATGACATTCGCCGCCGTCACAAAGAGGTCACCCACTAGATTTAGTGAAAGAAAGTGAGCAAGTGTCATCCCAACTAAATTAATTCTCTTGTCATCACATGAATATGCAACCAAAAGACATGTCACGCCTCTTTTGAAGCATGCCTGATAGAACAAAGTTTCATAGAATTTCTTCTTTCAATTGTTATTTTTTTGTCATGTAGTTCCTCTAGTCTTTTTGTTGTTTGTGCGTGATATAAAACATTCCATCTCTTATATATGTAAAATACTTTCTATTAGTAACAATACTAAAAAAATGCATCTATTCTAGTGGTGACTATACTAAAAAAATGGTGTTCATGTACCTAATGAAAATATATAGTGCATGTAGTACATATCAGGCTCCGTATAATAATCGAAGTATTGGCACCATGGTCGCAAGGTCATAAGCAATTTATATCCAAGACTAGACGGATGGATACCTTGGATCTCAGCCGATGGAAAACTTACTGCATACTGCAAACCCTGGGCGCCTCGGGCACAACAAACTGTGTCCACAACATATAAGGATACAAGTATCATGTAACCACAAATACACGTTCTAAATAGTAGTTTTCCATCATATGGTGTTCTAACTTTTAGTTTTAAGTTTCTAAATCAGTTCACCGATATTTTTAATGATTTATTAGTATGTCAGCTAGCCCATGTAGTAGCATAGGTTGATAATTTGTGCCATTAGAAGACTGAATAGTACGTGGAGGATCTCCTCCTGCTGCTCCTGCTGCTGCTTGAGGGCCTTGCGGAGGATCTTGGCGCTGATGGAGGAGGGCATGAACTCCTCCTCCTCGGCCTGGTGGCGTTTGGTGGCGCCGGAGCGACGGCGCTTCCCGGTGTCGACCACCGCGTCGGCGTTGGCGCCGAGCGGCTGCCCTTGGGCTGCTTCTTGGAGGACTTGTGCTTCTTGCCGGTCATGGCCGCTGGCTCGGGCCTCGGTGGTGGTCTGCCGGGTAGGAGGCGGGGCGGCGGGGGACGGAGGTGGGGAGGGAGACGGCAGCACTGTGTAGTAAAACCCTAGAGGAGGACGGAGGATGGCGGATTGGCGGGTTTTGTTTCTGTGGACTTGTGGAGGCCTCGCTCGTCATTGCTGGGCCTGCTTGCTTCTTCTCCTCGCTTAAGGGGCCGGCCTATCATGTCATACTCAGGAGACTGGCCGAACAATGCCTCAGATTTTTTTTGAATGATTTGAAGATTGCTCGAACAATGCATCAGTTAAATGTGCTATTTTTTAAAAGGGAAAACAGAATACAGAGGTACACTCCGCCAATCCACGAGCGTGTTAAGATCATATTTCAGTTACTGGTTATAGTTGCTTTTAGCTAATTCAAGTTTGGCATCAGCAATCTTTGCCATCCGAGTATATTTTGTCTTGGAAGTCACTAAATTCCAATGAGTCATCGGTTGATACAAGTGATAGACAAAACTGGGAGAAGCTCATCCACTATATATGCTTTATCCCGTCAGTTCACATTGTAAAAAAGGGTACTTAGGATTTCTTATTGTCTTGATTCAAATGATGTTCTATATATCCCATTGAGACTTCTATAAATCCAATGTCGGTGTTTCTCCAAAAAGAAAACAAATGATTGCTTGTTATGCTTTTAAATATAATGAACATTCAGTATATATGCAAGTAGCCACCTTCTTCGTCATGTAAGTGCCTTAATTTGAAATATATAATTGCGCATTTAAGTCAGATCTACATTATCTAGGTAGATGACTAGGATCTCTCTAGAAGTGCCAACTAGAAAACAAACCGACATTATGAGAGAAAAGGTCTACTTATTAGTTTCAACTATAAAAAATATGACTAATAAGGCAGATTCCTTCAAATATTCCAAATACTCTGTTGATGATTTTTTTATTAATCCAACAGTCCCAACATCAATCACTATGGATCGGTAGGTTTCTAACTTGAGGGTCATTGTGATCCATTTTTGGTTTTGGTCCTTGTGATGCCATGCCTCGATAGGTCTCCAAATATGAAATTCGCTGCAGTCACAAAGAGGTTATTCACTAGATTTAGTGAAAGATGGTGAGCAAGTGTCATCCCAACTGAATAAATTCTGTAGTCATTACATGAATCTGCAACCAAAAGACATGTCACACCTCTTCTGAAGCATGCATGATAAAACAAAATTTCATAGAATTTCTTCTTTCAAAAGTTAA
>NW_025248645.1:0-2308 GCF_018294505.1 Triticum aestivum | reverse complement strand
CGTGTCCCGCCTCCGGCACGCCGCCAACAACTGCCGCGATCCGCCCACGCCAGATCCAGCGAGTCGTGGGAGAAGAGATCCCGCCACCGTCGATGCCGACCGAGCTTTGCCCGGCGGCGCGCCCTGGTGGCGGCGAGGAGGAGAGGTCGGGGAAGGAACAAGGACAGGGCGGCGCTAGGGTTCCCCCTGGTCGCCGCGCAGGGGCGACACGGGAGGAGTCGGGGGAGGAGTCCATCAGTAACTACATATGATGGGAGGAATTGGGGAAGTGTGTTTCTATGGGCCCCTAGTTGCAAGTCAACAATCGACTCGCAACTAGGGGTTGTGTGTGTTTTTCGAGGGCCCTTAGTTGCAAGATAACCATCGACTCGCAACTAGGGGGCGTTGTCAATGTGTATTTGACGAGGGCCCCCAGTTGCAAGTCAACCATCGACTCACAACTCAGGGTGTTTTTTGTGTAACCTAGTTGCAAGCCGACCATCGACTCACAACTAAGGGGAGTGTGTGTTTGTCGAGCGTCCCCAATTGCATGTCAACCATTGACTCGCAACTAGGTTGTGTATGTGTGTTTGTCGAGTGTCTCCACATTTTTTGAAATATTCATGATTTTTTTATTGTTTTCATCGTTTTTAATACAAATTCATGAATATTTTCTGAAAATTATGTACTCTATAAAAATCATGATTTAAAAAATGTGTTTTATTTAAGAGAAATGAACAATTTTTAATTTCACAAACATTTTTTTGTATTCGCTAACTTTTTTGAATTTGTATGGAATGATTGTAACCGTGTGTATGCATACATGCAAAGGCAAGTGACGAGCAGCTAAGAGCATCTCCAGCCGCGCCCCCAACAGGTCCCCCGGGCCACTTTTTCGACGCCGACGCAAAAAAAACGCCCCAGTCGCGCCCCCAGAACGTCGAAAAGCGTCGGTTCGGCCCTTTTTTCCGCCCGGCGGTCACAGGACGAACCCGATGCACTGGGGGGGGGGCGATCGGGGGCTCTGGCGCAAAGTCAAGATTTTCTTCCCCGACTCGCCTCCCACCCCCCGCGCCCTCGGCCGCCACTAGCTATATCCCGGCACCGCCCGCCGCCCTTCACCGCTAGATAGCCATTCCCCGCCGAAAAAATAACAGAGGTTCGCCGCGGCAGCCCCTCCAACATCAGCCGGGCGTTTCCGGCCGCCGTTTCCGTCCGCGGAGAGGTAGTGTCGGTGTCAAAACCAGCGGATCTCGGGTAGGGGGTCCCGAACTGTGCGTCTAGGTGGATGGTAACAGGAGGCATGGGACATGATGTTTTACCCAGGTTCGGGCCCTCTTGATGGAGGTAAAACCCTACGTCCTGATTGATTAATATTGATGATATGGGTAGTACAAGAGTAGATCTACCACGAGATCAGAGAGGCTAAACCCTAGAAGCTAGCCTATGGTATGATTGTTGTTCGTCCTACGGACTAAAACCCTCCGATTTATATAGACACCGGAGAGGGCTAGGATTACACAGAGTCGGTTACAATGGTAGGAGATCTACATATCCGTATCGTCAAGGTTGCCTTCCATGCCAAGGAAAGTCCCTTCCGGACGCGGGAGGAAGTCTTCAATCTTGTATCTTCATAGTCCAGGAGTCCGGCCGAAGGTATAGTCCGGCTATCCGGACACCCCCTAATCTAGGACTCCCTCAGTAGCCCCTGAACCAGGCTTCAATGACGACGAGTCCGACGCGCAGATTGTCTTCGGCATTGCAAGGCGGGTTCCTCCTCCAAGTACTTCATAGAAGATTTTGAACACAAAGGTAGTGTCCGGCTCTGCAAAATAAGTTTCCACATATTGCCATAGAGAGAATGATATTTACACAAATCTAATCTGCTAAGGTATTCTGTAGCGTGACATCACACCACGGCCAAGTCTTTATTCGAATCGTTTTACTATTCCTCCTCAGCACGTTTAGCGAGGCAGTTTCCTTGGCACGTATTGTCAAAGCAGAGATCGTGTCCCCTTATTCCGGGATTCTCATCAATACGGGCATGGGTAACCCAACCGCGCCATTGATTACGGCACCTGGGAGATAAGCGAGTTTTACCGGGCTGGTGGGGACGCATAGTCGCGTCCACCCATATAAGGGGATAAGGATCCACCTGTTCATCCACGCCTTCTTCCTCCTTTGCCTATCCATTTCCGCGCACTCGAGCTCCAGCGCCCAAGTCCGCACACCCCACCTCAACCTTCTCCAGCCATGTCCGGAGCGGGAGGCAAGTGGATGGTCTCCTCCGTTACGGAGGGACACATCAAAAGACTGAGGAAGGCCGAAT
>NW_025248644.1:0-2308 GCF_018294505.1 Triticum aestivum | reverse complement strand
TGGAAATAGATGCTTGCAACACAGGAGTAGGGGCAGTGCTGTCACAAGAGGACCATCCAGTGGCCTTTTACAGCAAAGCACTGGGAGTCAACAATCAAAAAAAGTCCATATATGAAAAGGAATTCTTGGCAATTATGATGGCAATTGACAGGTGGAGATCTTACTTATCTAGAGCCCCTTTTGTGATCAAAACTGACCACCAGAGTTAGTGCCACTTGGGAGATCAAAATTTGACTTCAGATTTGCAAAGAAAAGTAATGACCAAGTTAGTGGGATTGCAGTTTACTATCCAGTACAAGAAAGGGGTTGAAAATTCAGCTGTTGATGCTCTGTCTAGAGTGGCCCATCTGTTACAAGTACAACATGTGTCCACAAGTAAACCAGTATGAGTGCAAGAAATATTGAATTCATATTCAGTGGATCCTGTAGCTTCTACAATACTGCAAAAGTTGGCAGTAGACCCAAAAGCTTGCCCTGGATTTCAGTTGCATGAGGGTTTGATTAAACAAGACCACAGGATTTGGGTGGGTGCTAACACAGGTCTTCAAACTAAGTTGATACAAGATTTTCACTCCAGCCCTGTAGGGGGACACTCTGGCATCCTGTCAACATATCACAGAGTGAAGCAACTATTCTGTTGGCAGGGATTGAAGGAAGCTGTAGAGAACTTTGTGAAACAATGTGCCACTTGTCAACAAGACAAACATGAATTATGCAAAAAACCTGGTTTACTGCAGCCTCTTCCAGTACCTGACAGCCCATGGCAAGAAATCAGTATGGATTTCATTGAAGGTGTACCCAAGTCAGAAGGGTACAGTGCAATATTAGTAGTGGTTGATCGCTTCACTAAAGTAAGTCATTTCCTTCCTCTAAAGCATCCACTCACGGCTGCTTCTGTGGCCAAGGTTTTCCTGAACAACATAGTCAGACTGCATGGTTTGCCACTAGCTATAGTTTCGGACAGAGACAAGATCTTTACCAGTTCATTCTGGAAGGAGCTGTTTCGTGTATGGGGAACTGAGTTACAGATGAGCACGGCGTATCACCCACAAACGGATGGTCAAACGGAGCGCATAAACCAGTGTTTGGAAATGTATCTTCAATGCGCAGTACATGATTCTCCAAAGAAGTGGGCGGCGTGGTTGCCACAAGCAGAGTTTTGGTACAACACCTCATATCACTCCTCCTTGGGTTGTACATCGTATCAAGCTCTCAACGGACATGCCCCCAATATGGGCCATTTGTGGGGACATGCTACATCTCAAAACTCAGACGTACAAACCTAGCTGGCCTCTCACACTGAACATAACGCTGCTCTGAAGGAACATCTGTCGGGAGCTCAATACAAGTACAAACAGTTTGCAGATCAAAAACGGTCTGACAGAGAGTTTGCGGTGGGCGAAATGGTCTACTTAAGATTACAACCATATCCTCAATCTACTGTGGTAAATTGCCCATGTCACAAGCTAGCGCTCAAATACTTTGGCCCTTACAAAGTTCTGGACAAAGTGGGAAATGCAGCATATCGATTGGAGTTACCAAGAGGGAGCCAAGTACACCCGGTCTTCCATGTTTCACAGCTGAAGGGACACGTTCCAGATCACACCCCAGTGTTCACCTCTTTACCAGTACCTGTGGATCTTTCAGTGCCAGGTGTGGTGCCTGAGGAAATTCTTGATCGGCTGCTGGTCAAGAAGAAGAACACAGCACATTTACAGATCCTGGTGAAATGGGCGCCGCTGCCTGCTGCATCAGCAACCTGGGAGGATTACGACATCCTCAAGTTGAAGTTTCCACGTGCACCAGTTTGGGTACAAGCTGGTTCTTCAGGGGAGGGTACTGTAAGCAGTACAGAACAGGCGATCGTGAGGACCAAGTAGTCGGGCGGGACAAAGCAGAGTTAAACAGCAGTGTGTTGGGCTTGGCAAGAGTAGGCGCGTGTGTGGGCCGTGGGCCTTGTAACGAGTTCGCATTATATAAGCGGGCGTGTGCGTTGGGCAACGACAGGTTTTGAAAATAGAGAATACTCTGAATCTATCATATCTTATCTCTTCCTGTCCACCGCTCGTCTCTAAGCTCTGTCCCTCTTCTTCTGCTATCTCTCTCTCTCTGATCATCGTCGTCAACTCCGACCGCCGTAGGGCCGTGACATGGAGCCGATCCACGGGTGGAGGAAGGAAGCGAGTCCTGTCGCCGGCGGCTGGTATGAGAAAACCAGACCCGGGGTCGGGGGTGATCCATGAGAATACCAAGGATTTCGAGCGAAAGCATGGCGGCGGCGTGCACGCGGGCACGAGACCTAACGCTC
>NW_025248643.1:0-2308 GCF_018294505.1 Triticum aestivum | reverse complement strand
CCAAAAATGCCTGTTGTATTTCGATTTTTAAATCAGAAGTGTATGTGCCATGCTTCCCTGCTACCTTTTAGCTCCCATTTAACACACCAAACTTTGACTTCCTTTTTCTTTTGACTCTCGTGATGCATTGAGTTTTTAACTGTAAAATTTCATTAAGTTCACACGAAAGGTTCGGGTTAGGAGCAGATGAATTTGTATCTAACTTTTTGAGGCGGTCAATGGACAGAAATCGGTAAAGAAGGGGGATATACACTTTACGAGCGTGATGGCTTTGTGTCTCATGATATAACTATAACGCCAAAAGATATCTCTTGATTTTCTGAAAGCATGCACCGCAGATGCTCGGCGGGTGCACCATGCTGAAAACCAAAAATGCCTGTTGTATTTCGATTTTTAAATCAGAAGTGTATGTGCCATGCTTCCCTGCTACCTTTTAGCTCCCATTTAACACATCAAACTTTGACTTCCTTTTTCTTTTGACTTTGGTGATGCATTGAGTTTTTAACTGTAAAATTTAATTAAGTTCACACGAAAGGTTCGGGTTAGGAGCATGAGTTTGTCACTGAAACTGAAAGAGTGCCATCTTCTTCACCAAGAAAAGAACATCTCCGAATGTTGGAATTTTGAAAGCATTGAGGCATAATCTGTTAATTCTTCATGTTGTTGGCCTACAGCAGAGGTCCATGTAATACAGATGAATTTGTATCTATGTTTTTGAGGCGGTCAATGGACAGAAATCGGTAAAGAAGGGGGATATACACTTTACGAGCGTGATGGCTTTGTGTCTCAAGATATAACTATAACGCCAAAAGATATCTCTTGATTTTCTGAAAGCATGCACCGCAGATGCTCGGTGGCTGCACCATGCTGAAAACCAAAAATGCCTGTTGTATTTCGATTTTTAAATCAGAAGTGTATGTGCCATGCTTCCCTGCTACCTTTTAGCTCCCATTTAACACACCAAACTTTGACTTCCTTTTTCTTTTGACTTTGGTGATGCATTGAGATGTTAACTGTAAAATTTCATTAAGTTCACACGAAAGGTTCGGGTTAGGAGCATGAGTTTGTCTCTGAAACTGAAAGAGTGCCATCTTCTGCACGAACAAAAGAACATCTCCGAATGTTGGAATTTTGAAAGCATTGCGGCATAATCTGTTAATTCTTCATGTTGTTGGCCTACATCAGAGGTCCATGCAATACAGATGAATTTGCATCTAACTTTTTGAGGCGGTCAATGGACAGAAATCGGTAAAGAAGGGGGATATACACTTTACGAGCGTGATGGCTTTGTGTCTCATGATATAACTATAACGCCAAAAGATATCTCTTGATTTTCTGAAAGCATGCACCACAGATGCTCGGTGGGTGCACCATGCTGTAAACCAAAAATGCCTGTTGTATTTCGATTTTTAAATCAGAAGTGTATGTGCCATGCTTCCCTGCTACCTTTTAGCTCCCATTTAACAGACCAAACTCTGACTTCCTTTTTCTTTTGACTCTGGTGATGCATTGAGTTTTTAACTGTAAAATTTCATTAAGTTCACACGAAAGGTTCGGGTTAGGAGCATGAGTTTGTCTCTGAAACTGAAAGAGTGCCATCTTCTGCACGAACAAAAGAACATCTCCGAATGTTGGAATTTTGAAAGCATTGAGGCATAATCTGTTAATTCTTCATGTTGTTGGCCTACATCAGAGGTCCATGCAATACAGATGAATTTGCATCTAACTTTTTGAGGCGGTCAATGGACAGAAATCGGTAAAGAAGGGGGATATACACTTTACGAGTGTGATGGCTTTGTGTCTCATGATATAACTATAACGCCAAAAGATATCTCTTGATTTTCTGAAAGCATGCACCGCAGATGCTCGGCGGTGCACCATGCTGAAAACCAAAAATGCCTGTTGTATTTCGATTTTTAAATCAGAAGTGTATGTGCCATGCTTCCCTGCTAGCTTTTAGCTCCCATTTAACACACCAAACTTTGACTTCCTTTTTCTTTTGACTCTCGTGATGCATTGAGTTTTTAACTGTAAAATTTCATTAAGTTCACACGAAAGGTTCGGGTTAGGAGCAGATGAATTTGTATCTAACTTTTTGAGGCGGTCAATGGACAGAAATCGGTAAAGAAGGGGGATATACACTTTACGAGCGTGATGGCTTTGTGTCTCATGATATAACTATAACGCCAAAAGATATCTCTTGATTTTCTGAAAGCATGCACCGCAGATGCTCGGCGGGTGCACCATGCTGAAAACCAAAAATGCCTGTTGTATTTCGATTTTTAAATCAGAAGTGTATGTGCCATGC
>NW_025248642.1:1593-2308 GCF_018294505.1 Triticum aestivum | reverse complement strand
ACAAAAAGTCAGGAGTTCAAATAAGTTTTAAAAAATGAAATCCCTTTGTAACAGACGAGTTTCCGTATGAAATCCTGATACTTTGAAAGAGACTGTCCGTTTTGTACACGAAGTGCGTCCAGTTTTTGCCGTAACCCTCTCAACTTTCTTGCACATGCTATGTGGATGAAATGATGATACCATGCCAACTTTCAACCTTTTCAGGGTTCATTTGAAATGCTTTTCAATTTTAGGGTCTTATAGCTCAAAATAATTAGTAAATACATGAAAAATCACAAATGAAGTCAGAAAGGATTGAAAAATGATGATGTGGCTTTGAATGGTGCATTTTGAACACACAAAAAGTTAGGAGTTCAAATAAGTTTTAAAAAATTAAATCCCTTTCTAACAGATGAGTTTCCGTATGAAATCCTGATACTTTGAAGGAGATTGTCCGTTTTGTACACGAAGTGCATCCAGTTTTTGCCTTAACCCTCTCAACTTTCTTGCACATGCTATGTGGATGAAATGATGATACCATGCCAACTTTCAACCTTTTCAGAGTTCATTTGAAATGCTTTTCAATTTTAGGGTCTTATAGCTCAAAATAATTAGTAAATGCATGAAAAATAACAAATAAAGTCAGAAAGGACTGAAAAATGATGATGTGGCTATGAATGGTGCATTTTGAGCACACAAAAAGTCAGGAGTTCAAATAAGTTTTAAAAAATGAAAT
>NW_025248642.1:1085-1583 GCF_018294505.1 Triticum aestivum | reverse complement strand
ATGCCAACTTTCAACCTTTTCAGGGTTCATTTGAAATGCTTTTCAATTTTAGGGTCTTATAGCTCAAAATAATTAGTAAATACATGAAAAATCACAAATGAAGTCAGAAAGGATTGAAAAATGATGATGTGGCTTTGAATGGTGCATTTTGAACACACAAAAAGTTAGGAGTTCAAATAAGTTTTAAAAAAATAAATCCCTTTCTAACAGATGAGTTTCCGTATGAAATCCTGATACTGTGAAGGAGATTGTCCGTTTTTTACACGAAGTGCATCCAGTTTTTGCCTTAACCCTCTCAACTTTCTTTCACATGCTATGTGGATGAAATGATGATACCATGCCAACTTTCAACCTTTTCAGAGTTCATTTGAAATGCTTTTCAATTTTAGGGTCTTATAGCTCAAAATAATTAGTAAATGCATGAAAAATAACAAATAAAGTCAGAAAGGACTGAAAAATGATGATGTGGCTATGAATGGTGCATTTTGAGCACACAAA
>NW_025248642.1:0-1075 GCF_018294505.1 Triticum aestivum | reverse complement strand
AAAAAATTAAATCCCTTTCTAACAGATGAGTTTCCGTATGAAATCCTGATACTTTGAAGGAGATTGTCCGTTTTGTACACGAAGTGCATCCAGTTTTTGCCTTAACCCTCTCAACTTTCTTGCACATGCTATGTGGATGAAATGATGATACCATGCCAACTTTCAACCTTTTCAGAGTTCATTTGAAATGCTTTTCAATTTTAGGGTCTTATAGCTCAAAATAATTAGTAAATGCATGAAAAATAACAAATAAAGTCAGAAAGGACTGAAAAATGATGATGTGGCTATGAATGGTGCATTTTGAGCACACAAAAAGCCAGGAGTTCAAATAAGTTTTAAAAAATGAAATCCCTTTGTAACAGACGAGTTTCCGTATGAAATCCTGATACTTTGAAAGAGATTGTCCGTTTTCTACACGATGTGCATCCAGTTTTTGCCGTAACCCTCTCAACTTTCTTGCACATGCTATGTGGATGAAATGATGATACCATGCCAACTTTCAACCATTTCAGAGTTCATTTGAAATGCTTTCATTTTAGGGTCTTATAGCTCAAAATAATTATTAAATTCATCAAAAATAACAAATGAAGTCAGAAAGGACTGAAAAATGATGATGTGGCTTTGAATGGTGCATTTTTAACACACAAAAAGTCAGGAGTTCAAATAAGTTTAAAAAAATGAAATCCCTTTGTAATCGACGAGTTTCCGTATGAAATCCTGATACTTTGAAAGAGATTGTCCGTTTTGTACACGAAGTGCATCCAGTTTTTGCCGTAACCCTCTCAACTTTCTTGCACATGCTATGTGGATGAAATGATGATACCATGCCAACTTTCAACCTTTTCAGAGTTCATTTGAAATGCTTTTCAATTTTAGAGTCTTATAGCTCAAAATAATTAGGAAATGCATGAAAATAACAAATGAAGACAGAAAGGATTGAAAAATGATGATGTGGCTTTGAATGGTGCATTTTCAACACACAAAAAGTGAGGAGTTCAAATAAGTTTAAAAAAATGAAATCCCTTTGTAACAGACGAGTTTCCGTATGAAATCCTGATACTTTGAAAGAGATTGT
>NW_025248641.1:0-2308 GCF_018294505.1 Triticum aestivum | reverse complement strand
CCTCTAAAATAGGTGGTGTGATCAAAGTAGTGGGTAGCTCATCAGATGGTGCATTCAAATTGACAAGGCATTCATCATTCTCATGTAGAGATGGAAGATCAGTACCTTTGTCATTACCTCTTATGATCAACTCAGATGATGTAGCCACTCTCGGGGGCGATGTGTCACATGGTGGAGGTGATGTAGTCCTGACAACAACGGATGTGGTTGTCATAGTATGCCTAGTAGTTGAAGGAACAATCATATCAACTCTTGGAATGTGCACCGTGCGCTTGTTCTCCTCGTGGCCAACACGTCGTTTTATTTCCTATTCAGCTTTGCAAGCAAGATGAAACAAATGGTCCATAGGATAACACTCTTCATGAATTAGTATCTCTTGAATATCATGGTTTAATCCTCCCCAAAATCTATCCATAAAATCATCTTCACTTTCTTCTAAAGAGGAATGCAACAAGGTAGATTGTAAATCATCATAATATTTTGTTACAGTTTCACTACCTTGTTTTAAGTGTTGCAACTTCTTAATCATGTCACGAGTATAATAAGCAGGGACGAAAGTATGTCGCATGGCAAGTTTCAAATCATCCCAAGTAGTAGGTATATAATCAGGGTGTAACCGACAATATTCACTCCACCAAACCAAAGCATAACCAGTGAAAGAACCAACCGCAACCTTAACCTTTTTATGTTCATTGAAATTATGGGAAGCAAATATATTTTTTATGTCGAACTCCCATTCAATATATAAAGCAGGTTTAAAACGGCCATTAAATGGTGGTATAGATACATTAACCTGATCATGTGCATTTGGATGTTTGTGCACCTCTCGTGATGGTTGTGGTATTTGCAAAGGTGATGGCACGTCTCCCGCGATCGACAAAGCCCACGAATTGACTCTGGATCCTGTCATGATTAGTAGAACAAGAAACAAAACCCAAAAATAATGTTCCTATAACTACTAGGATGTGGTGGTAAAACGCTCACAGTAAAGCAAATATCAATGTCTTACAAGTTCTTACCATGCAGCAGGCGATGATCGGCAACCAGCGGTGTCAAGTAACTCCGAATATTGAGTAAAGCGATTGCCAGGGGAGCGTACGTATACACGGTGTAGAAATATGTGGAGCTGGGTTGGCTATATATGGTAGCAAAAGATTAGCAATGATCAATTCAAAGATGCAATGTTGAATAAACGCTCAACGACGGTACTGTGCTGGTCCTAGGCTAGACCGGACTAGAGACGCGAGCCTAGAACACTAGTGAGGTCACGGCGTAGCACAACTAGCATCAATGAAGGATACTAAGTAGCTCTTGACAGCAAGATATAAGTGAAGATCACAACGGCAGTGAAGATAATGATGAAAAACAACTGCCAAGCAGGATATACAACAACTCTCTCTCCAACTTTCCTCTTGAAAAGTTTGAGACAATTTTCTGATAAATTCTTTCAAAGAATGCTACTAACTCAAGCTTTCCAATGCAAAAAGAATCACTCAATTCCGAGTTGATATGAGGAGTCAAAGAATTCTAAAACTGGCCTGAAAAATTGGAACAAGTTGTGTTCACGAACTTCGGAGGGCAAAAAGACCTATTTAGAAGCCGATTTTGAGGTGTCAAATATTGAACTAGCTTCTGCAACTATTTAGATGCGGCTCGTCTCTATCTTCAATTTGAGTACTCACGGAACCAAAACTGACTTCGTATGAGGAAGATACACCTGTTTTACTGAACAGTGCGCAAAACAGATTCCAATCCGAATTCAGGTACGAGATTGATTCTAGATAGATCCAATTTTTTTTTCTTCTCTCTTTTTTTTCTCACGCTTTTTTTTCTTTTTCTTCTCTCTCTTTTTCTTTTTTTTCCTTTTTTCTCTTTTTTTTCTCTATCTTCTTTTTTTTTCTTTCCAAGACAAACTAGATAAGATGCAGATTGGATCAGGCGAAGATGTGAATGACCTCAACTATGATTATGACAATGAACAGTGCGTAGCATGTGGTGGAAATTAATAGATGGGATGGTGGACAGCGGAAGGGATAATGATGCAGCGGCGGCGTGACTAATGTGAACAGAACTCGAAACTCTAAAGGAACTAGACGCTAAGACCAGCAACTGACACGACGATGCAACCGATAATTCAACTATGCAAGCAATGAATAGAAAATTGCAAAGGCTCAGACTGGCTTGGATAAAGGATGAACAGATCTAACTTTTTTTTGTGTGGCTTTTTCTTGGACAATAGGTAAGAAAATAAATCTAATCTAGGAAAACTGGAAATTCTCACCGAGCAACCTGAAAACTGATACCACTT
>NW_025248640.1:0-2309 GCF_018294505.1 Triticum aestivum | reverse complement strand
AGGTCGGGGCAGCGGCGTCGGGAGAGGAGAGGGGAAGGGGCAGCGGCGTCGGGGCGTCGGGGCGGAGACGAGGACGACGGGGCGGCGTCGAGGCGGCGGGGCAGCGGCGTCGGGAGAGGAGAGGGGAAGGGGATCGAGGGCGAGGGCGAGGACGAGGGAGAGAGAGGGGATAGGTTATCTTCCAACAGGTACATCCATACTAATGGCGCACCTCACCCTGGTGCGCCATTAGTATTTTTTTTGATTTCTGCTCGAGCCAACAGGTTATCATCCACCTTACCTGATCCACACCAAGTTCCCTCTACTAGCTCGACTGGTCAGCAGCCAGTTCTCACACCAGGAGGTCCTGGGTTTGATTCCCAGGCTCCACAATTTTTTTTATGCATTTAAAATGCTGTTTGATATTTATTTGTGTTTAAATATGTTCAAACTTGTTTAAATCATAACAGTAATATTTTTTTATAAGACAGTAATAATTTTTTTAAAAATATCATCAAACAGTAATGCCGGTGGAGCGGGGGAGGGTGCGCGGGGTGCGGGGGGCCGGTGGACCGGGGGGTGCTCGGCGGCGAGGGGGACCGGATCTGGCGAGGTGGGATAGCTAGCGATCGAGATGGAGGGGGATCGAGATCGAGTGTCCATGAAATTTAAAAATATTCATGATAGTTCAAAAAGTGCCCATGAAATACAATCGAGAAATGAAGGCTACGATTTAAATACAATCGATCTTAGCTAGCTATCTGTTCACAATCTTCTTGCCCTTCTTTTTCGCAAATGGAGTTCTTCTGTGGAACGGACGTCCTTTAGGTAGGGTGGTCCTGCTTCTTCTTGTGGTGTATGCTGCTACTTCATCATCGCCGTCATGTTCGATTCTCGGGTCGCCGTACTTGTCGAAGTCTTGCTCATTGGCTACTCCATCCATTCCGATGATCTTCCTTTTGCCTCTCCTCACGACAACACGACTGGGCTTTGACGGGTCGGTAATGAAGAAGCATTGGTCCACTTGGGAAGCCAGTACCCATGGTTCATTTTTCGCGGTGACGTTTGCGCCTGCGGTCTTGGATTTGGCTTCGGGTATAACCATGGTGGTGAAATACCGGTCTTCTTTTAGGACGCTCTTGGCCCATCTGACACGGAACATCGGGACCTTCTCTCCAGCGTAGCTCAGCTCCCAGATCTCCTCGATCCTTCCGTAGTATCTGTCCTTGTCGTTACCGGAGTAGGATTCCATCGTTACCCCGGAGTTCTGATAACCATCGCTCTTCATGTCCTTGGCCTCGGTGTAGAATGTGTAGCCGTTGATATCGTACGCCTCATAGGTCATCAGGTTGTGCTCGGCGCCCTGTGACAAGGCGAATATGAGTTGTTCTTCCGCGGAAGAATCCTCATGTAAAGGGTACGACAGAAGCTTCTGCTTGAACCAACGCGTGAAACATGAGTTGTGCTCTTTGAGTATATCTCTGTCCGTCCTCTGTTGGCCTCGGTCATTGTACGTCTTCTTAATAAAGGTTTTGTGCTCTACCACCCAAGGATCGACCACGTCTATGTGTTGTAGCGCGACTAGGTTTGGTCTTTCAAAGTCGGCGAGTCGACCCTCGAAGTCGACATGCATTTCGCGGCGACCCTCACGGTGACCCCATCCAGCGAGCCTGCCGAGGTGCCTGTTGACGGGCAGACCAACGGGGTTCTCGATGCCTAGATAATTCGTGCAGTAGGAGATGCACTCTTCGGTCAGAAAGCCCCTGGCTATGCTTCCCTCTGGACGTGACATGTTGCGAACGTATCCTTTGATGACACCATTCATCCTTTCGAACGGCATCATGCTGTGCAGGAACGTCGGCCCGAGTTGGATGATATCGTCCATGATATGGACTAGCAGATGCACCATAACGTCGAAGAATGCGGGCGGGAAGTACATCTCAAGCTCGCATAGTATCACCACGATCTCTTCCTGTAGCCTTCTGAGTTGCCTCACGCCAACAGACTTCCGAGAGATGACGTCGAAAAAGTTGCATAGGCCAAATAGCGTTTCACGGACGTGCGCGTCCATGATCCCACGGATTGCAACTGGAAGTATCTGCATCATCAGCACGTGACAGTCGTGAGACTTCATCCCGCTGAACTTCAGCTTCGCTAGGTCTAGGTATCTGCTTATCTTCCCCGCGTAACCGTAAGGAAGTTTTACTCCTACGAGGCAGGTGAAAAACTGCTCGATCTCCTCCTGACTTAGAGTGAAGCACGCGGGAGGGTAGTCATTTCCGGTCTTCTTGGCCTTTTTGCCTTTGCGACGACTTTCCGTGTCCTGCTTC
>NW_025248639.1:0-2309 GCF_018294505.1 Triticum aestivum | reverse complement strand
AGGTGGCAACGCAGAGAAGGGTACAAATGTAAAAAGTGAGGTGGTTGGTACAGTTACTTGTACAGTGCACCCTACCTAACCCTGACGGCAGGGGACAAGGGCATTAAATGCCCGTCTGAGTCGCCCAAACAGTGCAGAAAAGGACCGTTAGGGGCGCCACCGTTCGCCACGATGGCGATCTTGTCAGCTTCGCATGCCACTGCGCACCGCTGGCTGTACAGCCTCCCGCCACGCGCGCCTGGAGAGGCCCCCAGAGCGACACATTGGTGGATGCGCTGGAGCGTGGGCACAGAGTGGCCGCCTGCTACGGCAAGCGCCTTGCCGCTGCTGTTATCTTGTCGGGTCCGGAAGCTTGTCGCTCACCGGGCCTCGAGGTACCTTGGTTGGTCTTCCCGGCAAGCTCCTCTTGCCGGGGCCTTGTTGCCTTGCCGGAGCGCGTGGCGCGTCGCGGCAAGTTCCTTGGAGTGCCTTGGTTGGCCTTCCCGGCAAGCTCCTCTTGCCGGGGACTTGTCTCCTGAGCTTAAATACTTTGTTCTTGAATGGCTCCAAGGGAACCACGGAGGATCTTGGCGTTCGCCCGACAAGCCTTGCCGCGGGGTGCTGCAACTGCCCGTGCACAAGTTCGGGGTACTAGGGTACCCCTATTCTAGTACACCGACAGGAGCCCCCGGGCCTGGGCCAGACACGGTGCCGAGCGCTGTTGGGCCAGGCCCAAGACAGGGCACGGGCACACGTGGACTGGGCCACGCCGAATCTCGCTCCGTATCCACCGCGCTCTCCCCTAACGGCACGCGTTGAATGCGGCGTCGTGGGAGAGATCGTGGGTGGTTCTTTATTCGGAAGGGCGAAACGTCCGCTCCGTCCCTCTTTATAAGCAGAGGAAACAGGGGCAGTTCGTTCCCCCTTGCTGGTTGCTACTACTCCATCTTCACGAACCTCCGCCGCTCCCCCCTTCTTCTCGAAGCCGAGAGAGCAGCGCTCCGCCCCCCATTGCCACCAGCATCACCAACGTCGTCGACCTCCCCCACCACCTCCGCCATGGCTTCGAAAGCCGACAAGGGAAAGGGCGTGAAGTCGGCCGAGGCGCAGCGGCTCGCGGCGCTGCGGAAGGAGCGGGCGATCTTCTCCCCCCAGCTCGGCGCGAAGGAGCTGAGGGAGTACTTCTACCTCTTTTGGGCCACGGAGACGCGGGCGCATCTGCGCACGAGGGTACTCCCGGCCGCTGCTTCGGAACTGGCTCCAAATGGGTACCCATTCTTTGCGCTGTTCTTCTATTGCGGGCTCTGCCCGCCCTTCTCAGAGTTCTTCTACGATATCATGAACACCTACGGCCTCCGCCTCCTTGATTTCACCCCCAACGCCGTTCTGACCATGGCAGTTTTCGCACATTTGTGCGAAAACTTTGTCGGAGTCCACCCCAATGTTGCCCTTTTCCGCCACTTCTTCATGCCTCGGGTAGAGAGAGGAGAGCCGCTTGCCGGAGGGATCACCTGGATCTCGAGAGTCGGCAAGAAGGAGGCGTACTTGGAGGGTGAGCTCCGCAACAAGTGGGAGGAGTGGAGAGCGGAGTGGTGCTGGATCGTCGAGGAGAATCCGCAGCCCTTCACCGCCGTGCGCCAAGCTCCAATAGTGCGCGGCAATGACTGGAGCAACATGGCCCCGGAAGACGAGAGGCTGAAGATCGTCATTACTAGGATCCTTCGCCTCAGGCTTGCCGGGCTCACTGTAGGCGCTGTAGGCCCAGATTTCCTCCGCCGCCGCATCGCCCCCCTGCAGGAGAGGGGGAGGCCCGCTTGGGAATTCAAGAACTCGGCGGTCATCATGAGGCTGCGGTCGGGCCTCAACTACAACTTCACCGTCTTGGAGCTGGATGCGATGCTCCTGGAGTTGTTCAAACGCGATCCCCAGCACCCATTCACGCTGGCGAGGGGCGTCATTCCATTGTGCAATAATTCTTCGCTTGACCGGATCCGCGCCATGATGCCATTGTGCGATTCACACGGAATCGTTCCAACTTGGCAAGAGCCTGCGGATGACGTTGTGCAAGCGTTCTTCAAAACTTAGAAGAAGTGCCGGTCCGCGCTGACGAGCAGAAGAGCCTCACCCGTGACACCACCGACGAGGAGCTGCAGCGCATCGCCACTAGGGCGGAAGAGGTTGCGGCCGCAGCTGCCGCGGGCGCGTTCGGGTTCACTGTGGAGGAGGCGGAGGCGGCAGAGGCGGCAAACCTCGCCGAGAGCGCGGAGTTCATTGGCGAGGAAGAGCCTGCCGGCTCTGAAGCTGAGCCGAGCGAGGCCGGCGAGGAAGAG
>NW_025248638.1:0-2309 GCF_018294505.1 Triticum aestivum | reverse complement strand
TTTTTTTTCAGACCTCAATTGATGATTCAAGAGAGTTAATGATTGCGCAACTTATATTTTCGGAAAGAAACAAGCTTGATGAAGTGAAAAACAAAGTTATTCGGATATCAAAGAAGAAGAAATAGATGCGGCACGGAGGAGTTTTGCATGTGATTGGGTGGTACTGGAGGACTTTATTTTCCAAACGCTTTGCACACTTGCTTATAAATTTTATGTAATACACTCTGCTTCTGAATAGTTATATGTAATAGACTCGGCACTTTTCCAAATGTTTTTTTCTGCCCACATGATATTTCGTTTCATAAATATTATATAATGATTTATTTTGTTTACATGTTTTTTTTGTTGCCGAATAGTTATATGTAATCATGTCGTCGTTAAATTTTTGTGCACTAAACTATGACAGCACACTGCGTTTTACTTAAAAATTATTTTACATAAAAAAAATGCCCGCCCGTCTCCACGGCGTTTCTTAGTAAGCCCGTCGTTATCAAGCCCAACGGGCGACTACAACAGGCGTTTCGGAGCACGCCGTGGAAACCAGGCCCAACAAGGCAGAATCGACGCGGCACATCGACGGGGTAGTAATCAGAGGAGTTCAATGCAACGACGGGAGCTGAGTATATAAGCAGGTCGTCGTCCCCTTCGGCCGGCGAGGTGGGACTAAACTTGCGTCGGCCGCGGGGCGACCTGGACACAGCCAGACGCGACGTGGGCCAGCCCAAAAAGGCACTGGACGGCGCGGTCTTCTCGACTGCTCGACGCGACGTGGGCCGGCCCAAAAAGGCTATTGACGGCGCGGTCTTCTCGACGGCTCGATGCGCCGTGGGCCGGCCCAGTTACCACCGCTGAGACGCCGCGCCAGTGAAACCGACACAAGTTTAGTCCCACCTCGACGGCCGAAGGCGACGCCGACTAGTTGATATACTCAGCTCCCGTCGTTGTATTGAACTCCTCTGATTACTATCCCGTCGATGTGCCGCGTCGATGCTGCCCTGTTGGGCCTGGTTTCCACGGCGTGCTCCGAAACCCTTGTTGTAGGGTCCCGTTGGGCTTGATAACGACGGGCTTACTAAGTCACGCTGTGGAGACGGGCGGGCATTTTTTTCTTTTTTTTTTCAACAACAGTTCACAGAGTGCTTCTTCTATTTTGATATATTTGACAGCCGACGGGACTGTAGTAAATACATGCAGAATTCATAAAATAAACAATGAATAGTGAATATTTATATCAACAACAATGTTGTCTCAACATAACAATTGTCACCACAGTAATTTTATTGTAGTTGACACAAAATAACAAGTCTGAAATGACAACGGTCCGTACGCAATAATCATGTTTCACACATAAAATACTCAACACGAACATAAATTTTACAAATGTTCTTCATATAAATGGAAGAGGTAAACACTTGCATCGTCTACACTTGAGTCTTCAAGCCCAGTTGTTGCATACAAAAAATATGAGAATCAATGCACCGTTAATGAAACAACAAAACTGACATAAACAAATAATAGACATACTCTTCATTTTTGCTGCATGTGCTCCTGTTATGACCTGAGCCGCTGCATATGCTACATTTTCGTCCAGATTTCTCGTCAAATGCTTTAGGCCTCTCATTTTTTGTCACATCTGGGCCACCCTTACCGCGACCTCTACTGTTCTGCTTAGGTGCGTCCTTGGTGGAAACCTTTACTGGATCACGAACCAGAATATGATCTCGGTTAGGCTCAAATGGATTACTGTTCACGAAGCTTCGCTGAATATCATCTTCATTTCCTTGAATATCCTTATTCACTATAATATCATCCAGAGCTGCCATCAACTTGTCGAATAAGAAAGGATTACTGCATGCGACATGACAGGCTTCTGAAGATTTAATGGTCAACTCACTATATCTAGCTCTGTCCTCACCACTCGACCAACCCCACGCAAACAAATCGCTGGTGCGCTTCACTGGCAGTCCAGCTCGTGCTTTTTTTGAGAATCTTCGCAGGACACAACACTTGGGTATCACAGGTAAGTTCAGTGCATTCAAAACATGAATAATATGCTTGCAAGGAAGCCCTTTGCGAGTCATACTTCGGCAACTGCACTTTATAGTTTCTGCCGAGTTACCTGGCGTATAGTCCACATTAAATCTGTGATCCCTGTTATTCTTCCACGCAACCACAAATCTCTGACTATCGGTCCCTGTCAGTCTATCAATTACCTCAAGCTCCTGTACCTTCTTCATATCTTGTTGCAACATATAAAAGTTTGCCTGCGTGAATGCTTTCGCAGCATACGACTCAATGGCCTGACACTC
>NW_025248637.1:0-2309 GCF_018294505.1 Triticum aestivum | reverse complement strand
GTACTTGCTACACATTTCTTTTGGCCAAAGATGAGACGGGATGTTGAGCGTTTTATTGCTCGCTGCACTACATGTCAAAAAGCTAAGTCACGACTCAATCCTCATGGTTTATATATGCCTTTGCCTGTACCTAGTGTTCCTTGGGAGGATATATCTATGGACTTTGTTTTAGGTTTACCTCGAACAAAGAAGGGGAGGGACAGCATATTTGTTGTCGTGGATAGATTCTCGAAAATGGCACACTTTATACCATGTCATAAAAGCGATGATGCTGGTAATGTTGCTGATTTGTTCTTTCGTGAAATTATTCGCTTGCATGGTGTGCCAAATACTATTGTTTCAGATCGTGATACTAAATTTCTTAGCCACTTTTGGAGATGTTTATGGGCTAAGTTGGGGACTAAACTGCTTTTTAGTACTACTTGTCACCCCCAAACTGATGGACAAACTGAAGTAGTCAATAGAACATTGTCTACTATGCTTAGGGCTGTTTTGAAGAATAATAAGAAAATGTGGGAGGAATGCTTGCCTCATATTGAATTTGCTTATAATCGTTCATTGCATTCTACTACTAAGATGTGCCCTTTTGAAGTTGTGTATGGTTTCCTACCTCGTGCACCTATTGATTTGTTGCCTCTTCCATCTTCGAAGAAGGTTAATTTTGATGCTACACAACGTGCTGAATTGATTTTAAAAATGCATGAGTTAACTAAGGAAAACATTGAGCGTATGAATGCTAAATATAAACTTGCTGGAGATAAGGGTAGAAAACATGTTGTGTTTGCACCTGGAGATCTTGTTTGGTTACATTTGCGTAAGGATAGATTTCCTGATTTGCACAAATCAAAGTTAATGCCACGTGCTGATGGTCCCTTTAAGGTGTTAGAGAAAATAAATGATAATGCATATAAACTTGAGCTGCCTGCAGATTTTGGGGTTAGTCCCACTTTTAACATTGCAGATTTGAAGCCTTATTTGGGTGAGGAAGATGAACTTCCGTCAAGGACGACTCAAGAAGGGGAGGATGATGAGGACATCAATACAATTGTTACACCCACAGCCCCTGCTGCTATACATACTGGACCAATTACTAGAGCTCGTGCACGCCAACTAAATTACCAGGTACTTTCGTTTCTTGGTAATGATTCTAATGTTCATGAGAATATGATGTTGCCTAAATTGGATACATTTGTTTTGCTTACAAATGAAGGGCCTAGCTTGGAGAAGGATGAACATTGGAGCAAGAACAAGCATGGAGATGATGGCATGCGCAAGGGGAACAAGAACGGAGTTACAAGTGATGATTTCAGGACTTTGAAGCCACCATAATGGGTGCATGAAGCCTTGGACGAAATATACAAGATGCGACTTCATAAATTTCCTCCCGAGGCTATTTTAGGTGCTGTGTCACCTTATTATTGGGCCAGGCCCATGTAATTTCGAAATACATAAGTATAGGCTATTTTTAGAGTACGTATGTGTGGGGAAACAAGAGATAGGGTTGATTTAGGACCCCTCCACCAAGGGCCACGAAATTCCCCCCCTCTTCCTCCATATATACAGCCCTTAGGGCATCGTTTAGACTGCGGGTTTTGTTTAGATTAAAAGTTTGCTATAGCTGCAACTTCGCGTACTTCGTTTGTGTTCAACGACCAGACAAAGGCGTCACAGAACCCCACCTTGATCAATAAAGCATTCATCTTATATTCGCAATATCCAGATTGCAATCTCAGTTTCTTGCTTGTTCTTCGTTTGCTCGCAGGAAACAGACCCTCGTGGTCAGGTTGATCGTGCTCCGGCGTGGTCAATAACCTCTCGGAGTTGGTTTAGCGATTGCTAAGGCGCGACGTCCTCGCACGTTCGTAGTCGGATCGTCAAAGTCGATTGCCACCAAAGCGATATCCATCATCTCATCGAAAGACGGGACACCTTTGCCTCTATCAACAAGGGGAACAAGAACGGAGTTACGAGTGATGATTTTAGGACTTTGAAGCCACCATAACGAGTGCATGAAGCCTTGGACGAAATATACAAGATGCCACTTCATAAATTTCGTCCAGAGGCTTTTATAGGTGATGCGTCACCTTTTTATTGGGCCAGGCCCATGTAATTTCGAAATACATTAGTATAGGCTATTTTTAGAGTCCGTATGTGTGGGGAAACAAGAGATGGGGTTGATTTCGGACCCCTCCACCAAGGGCCACGAAATTCCCCCTCTCTTCCTCCATATATACAGCCCTTAGGGCACCGTTTAGACTTTGGGTTTTGTTTAGATTAAAGTTCGCCATAGCTGCAACTTCGCGTACTTC
>NW_025248636.1:0-2309 GCF_018294505.1 Triticum aestivum | reverse complement strand
GGGGGGGGGCACGCCCCGGAGACGCGTCCCGCCTCTTCGGACATGCCACCACACCACCCCGCATGTATGAGGGCCCGGTGCGACGCTCCGGTGGCATTGCTACCCCCCAGTGCCCCCGTCCCGCCTAACCCTCTAGCGTTTGACCACGGGATCTAGCCCTTTGACTTTGCACAGACGGGCTTTGACCAGTGGACCTCCCCACCCGGTTGAGTTAGGTCAGCCCATAGGAACACTTTGGAGCAACATCCGGGCCAGACCCACAGCAAGATCCCCTCCGTGTAGACCCAACGCGTCCGTTTCCCCCGTCCAGGTACCGGCGGCGGCGCCGTCCGTGAGGGGGGCACACCCCGGACATGTGTGCCGCGCGTTTGCAACCGCCACAATACTTCCAGACTTGTGAGAGCCGCCTACGCAAGATTTGGCGGCATGCTAGCCCCCGAAGGCCGCCGGCCACAGCCGTAGACGCGCGAAGGGCAATCCGCATAGAGGGAATTTTTTGGATACTTCTCCATCACCAAAAATTATGAAAAAAATACTATCGTTCCTATAGCACATGTGCCCATGTCATGCAAAAAAACTCATGATTTTATCGCACTCCGAGTATTTAGTAATATTGTCGCCGCATCGTTACCGCAGAACGTCTACTACCGTGTCAACGTCGTCCGTGAGGGGGGGCCACGCCCCGGAGACGCGTACCGCCTCTTCGGACGTGCCACCACACCACCCCGCATGTATGAGGGCCCGGTGGGACGCTCCGGTGGCATTGCTACCCCCCAGTGCCCCCGTCCCGCCTAACCCTATAGCGTTTGACCACGGGATCCAGCCCATTGACTTTGCACGGACGGGCTTTGACCAGTGGACCTCCCCACCCGGTTGTGTTAAGTCAGCCCATATGAACACTTTGGAGCAACATCCGGGCCAGACCCACAGCAAGATCCCCTCCGTGTAGACCCGACGCGTCCGTGTTCCCCCACCAGGTGCCGGCGGCAGCGCCGTCCGTGAGGGGGGCACACCCCGGACACGCGTGCCGGGCGTTTGCAACCGCCACAACACTTCCAGACTTGTGAGAGGCCGCCTACGCAAGATTTGGCGGCATGCTAGCCCCGGAGGCCGCCAGCCACAGCCGTAGACGCTCGAAGGGCAATCCGCGTAGAGGGCATTTTTCGGATACTTCTCCATCACCAAAAGTTATGAAAAAATACCATCGTTCCTATAGCACATGTGCCCACGTCGTGCAAAAAAACTCATGATTTTATCGCGCTCTGAGTATTTAGTAATATTGACACCGCATCGTTACCGCAGAACATCTACTACCGTGTCATCGCCGTCCTTGAGGGGGGGCCACGCCCCGGAGACGCGTCCCGCCTCTTCGAACATGCCACCACACCACCCCGCATGTATGAGGGCCCGGTGCGACGCTCCGGTGGCATTGCTACCCCCACCCCAGTGCCCCCGTCCCGCCTAACCCTGTAGCGTTTGACCACGGGATCTAGCCCTTTGACTTTGCACGGACGTGCTTTGACCAGTAGACCTCCCCACCCGGTTGTGTTAGGTCAGCCCATAGGAACACTTTGGAGCAACATCCGGGCCAGACCCATAGCAAGATCCCCTCCGTGTAGACCCGACGCGTCCGTTTCCCCCCTCCGGGTGCCGGCGGCGGCGCCGTCCGTGTGGGGGGGCACACCCCGGACATGCGTGTCGGGCGTTTGCAACCGCCAGAACACTTCCAGACTTTTGAGAGGCCGCCTACGCAAGATTTGGCAGCATGCTAGCCCCCGGAGGCCGCCGGCCACAGCCGTAGACGCGCGAAGGGCAATCCGCGTAGAGGGAATTTTTCGGATACTTCTCCATCACCAAACATTCTGAAAAAAATACCATCGTTCCTATAGCACATGTGCCCATGTTGTGCAAAAAACTCATAATTTTATCGCGCTCCGAGTATTTAGTAATATTGACGCCGCATCGTTACCGCAGAACGTCTACTACCGTGTCATCGCCATCCGTGAGGGGGGGCCACGCCCCGGAGACGCGTCCCGCCTCTTCGGACATGCCACCACACCACCCCGCATATATGAGGGCCCGATGTGACGCTCCGGTGGCATTGCTACCCCCAGTGCCCCCGTCCCGCCTAACCCTGTAGCGTTTGACCACGGGATCTAGCCCTTTGACTTTGCACGGACGGGCTTTGACCAGTGGACCTCCCCACCCGGTTGTGTTAGGTCAGCCCATAGGAACACTTTGGAGCAACATCTGGGCCAGACCCACAGCAAGATCCCCTTTGTGTAGACCCGACGCGTCCGTTTCCCCCC
>NW_025248635.1:0-2309 GCF_018294505.1 Triticum aestivum | reverse complement strand
TGTTGATGCTGCCCGGACTCCAAGCTGATCATGAACACACCCTGTTCCTGCAAGAAAATGCAATCCAACTGCTCGGAGAAACCGATGACGGGCGATTTGATTGTGGCGTATAGTAGTTCTTCCTCGTCCTCATCATCAGAGTATTCAGCAACATCCAAAAGCTCTTCGCCATCATTTTCGTGCTGGGCATAGACATGGAGCCGGAGGAAATCTCCAAGCCAAACAAGGGTATGGCTAACCCATGCGCCTTCATCCCACGAGAACAGCACAATGAAGTTGTCAATGGCGCCGGCCAAACGCAACCGTCCGTCCCTGGCCGGCGCGAGAAAAAAGTGCAGGCCACGTGTAACCTCTGGTGTATCAATCAGTAGCAGCTTCTGCGTCTCCAAGTGAAATTCTACCACCTTTGTCTCCGCTTGACTCATCCAATACACTGCAGTGGCGTTGCCGGCCACGGCGCTCGGCTTGCAACCGAAGTGGAACTCCGGGTCCATGATCGCTGCCACGCGGCCGTCTCAGCTTCCTGTCTTGGAGCTGTAGACGCGGGCGAAGACGTGGATCGGCGGTGGACCCCAGCGCCTACAGCTGTCATACTGGCTGTACGCGAAGACGATGCGGAACGGCGACGAATGGCAGTACCCGCCGTGGGCGTGATCCGCATCGTAGACCAGCGCCGCACCGTAACTCTGCCCGTCGAGGAAGCCAGGCGCCGGCGGGATGAGGTTTTGCTCGCCGGTTAGGGGGTCCCACACCATTAGCTCGCCGTGGTGGCTGGGGACCCAGGGGCCGTAGAGGAGCACGCGGCCGTGGGTGCAGCCGTAGGCGTGGAACCCTCCCTCATGGGCCAACGTCGGCAGCATCAGATTCACCGCGTTGCCCGTGGTGGGCGTGGACTTGAAGTGGAGATTGCCGTGGTAGGCGTCGCAGATGAGGCCGAGGAGTGGTGGGACGCTGTGGTGCTCCCTGCGAAAGTAACGGAGGAAGTTCTCCTCGTCGTGGACGAGGCGCCATTATTCTTTGTGGGCCATGGAGACGAATGCGAGGGCACTTGGATTCGTCGGGAGACGGTGGAAGATGTGGCGGAGCAGGTCGTCGGGAAGCTGTTGGAGTGGGGGCTGTGTCAACAGGGTAGGCTGGTCGGCGCTGTCAAGAGGTCCATTCTCCATGACGACCGCTGCCTAGGGGCTAGGGCTTGAGGCTAGCTAGCTATGGAGATGTGAAGGAGACGAGAAACCTGAGAGCTAGGGAGATGCGAGGGAGATCTCATATAGGCAAAAGCAAGTGATAAATCGGGAAAGAAACACACGTCAAGTAGAAATGGAGAAGGTGATTAACGCGAAAGAAATGCATGCCTTTTTTCGGTTTGGGAATTTAGAAAGAAACGCATGTCAATTGTGAAAGAAGGTCAGAATTAAAGAAAAATAAATTTGCACGTGGTGTATACTATAGTACGTACCACACAACAAAATTATGTTGGTATGAATGATAGACTTGACTATTGTATGTCCGATTAGAAAAACAAAGACAGCTATCGTTTCAGTGTTCACGAAGTGTGTAGCATTTTCTTCCATTTTTTATATACACTAGCTTGGTGGCCTGCACACAAATGCGTTGGCAAAATATTTAAACCTATGTATGTGTAGCAATTGTTTGAACCGGGTCAACACTTCTCTATACAATTCTAATATTTTATTGAATATGTTTTAATAGTTTCAAGAAAAAAATGTTAATGCTGTTAACAGAACTAAAAAAAGTCCTTGAATTTATAAAAATGTTCACATATTCAAAGAAGGTCATGACTTGAAAAAATATTGAATTCAAAAATTATTAACGGATTTAGAAAATGTTTCCAAATTCAAAAAATCTTCAAGGATTTTTATAAGTTTATGATTTGTAGAAAATTTTCACAATTCAAAAATTGTTCGCAGATTTGTAAAATGTCATTAATTCCCAAAATATTCATAGATTTAAAAAGTTATCATGAATACACGAGTTGAAAATCTATTCGTGAATTCAAAAATTGTTCGCCGAGTTGAAAAATGTTTGCTTACTCAAAAAAGGGTGACGAATCCAGAAAAGTTCGCATATTTGGAAACTGTTCATGAATTAAAAAATAATGGATTTGGACTTTTTCAAATTCATGAACGTTATTTAAATATGTGTTATTATAGAAAAGTCTATGGGTCAACCTGGCAATCAACGTCAATGGGCCAAGTGAATGGTCAACCGGCCAAGTCAACAAATAAAACTGGGAGCGAGCTTCTGTTTGGTTTTTTAAACGTACAGCAAGCGAGCTTCCCGTTGAGCCT
>NW_025248634.1:0-2309 GCF_018294505.1 Triticum aestivum | reverse complement strand
TCTCATTGCAACTTGAGGTTGCCTGAATTTTGGTGGAATTTTTGGAGAAGTGTAGATATGAATTTCACCAAATTTGGCAAATCTGGTCCAAACTTGCAGAGAGTGAAATTTGAAAATCTTTGAAAAGAAGAAGAGTGGATCAAGATGGTTCTAGGTTGTGGGTACTAAGGACTATCCAGTGGAGTTGGTTTGTGATCAAGAATCAAAGGCATTAGGGTACTTGCTTTGCAAATCACCTAGGCTCAAAAGAAAGGACAGAATTATTTTGGAAAAAGAAATAATTGGAATAAAATCCAAAACTGGATTTTATTAGTTTGGACAGAATGTTTGGGTTGCACCAAAGGGGTTTTGGGGAAGTTTTACCATAAGAGGCATGGTAAACAAGAATGGATCAAAAATCAAATGAAGGCCCAAAAATCAAAAAGGTTTTCTTTTTAGAAGAAACTAAATCCAAGAAAAGATTTTTGAGAGGGAAAACTTAGAACAGGGTTTTTAAGAAGGGTTTAAATGATCTTCTTCAAACCAAGCAAGGCTTTGTCTGAAAACAAAAACCACAAAATTTTTGGAGTGTCACATCGGCCTTCTAAGGACCATGCTCTCTGGTTTATATAGACACCGGAGATCTAGGGTTTACATGGAGTCGGTTTACAAGGAAGGAAACATAATATCCGGATCGCCAAGCTTGTCTTCCATGCAAAGGAGAGTCCCATCCGGACACGAGCCGAAGTCTTGAGTCTTGTATCTTGACGCTTCTATAGTCCGGACGATGTATATAGTCCGGCTGTCCGGATACCCCCCTATCCAGGACTCCCTCAGTAGCCCCTGAACCAGGCTTCAATGATGATGAGTCCGGCGCACAGTCTTGTTTTCGGCATTGCAAGGCGGGTTCCTCCTCTGAATACTCCAAGGTTACCATCGAACACGTAGACCGTGTCCGGATCTGCAAAATGATCGTCACATACCACCAAAGAGAGAACGATACTCCAGCTGACAACTTCTAGACGACGTGACATGCTATTAGGGCCAGGTCATTATTCAAACCGTTTTTCACAACCAGCCACAGCGCGTATTGCGAGGCGGTTTCCTTGACACGTCCTGTCAAAGAAGAGATCATGTCCCCTTATCGCGGGATTCTCATCAATACGGGTATGGGTAATTCCCCCGTGCCATCAATCGTGGCGCTTGGGAAGTAAGTGATTCTCAACAGGCTAGTGGGGAGGCGCGCCGCTTTCGTCGCCTCTATAAAGGGATAAGAGTTCCTCATTTTTACCCACACCTTCTTTCCCCCTCGCATAATCTTGCCCCTTCGAGCTCCAGCGCCCTAGTCCAGGTTTTCCCCGCACAGTTAGTCATGTCCGGAGCAGGAGGCAAGTGGGCGGCTTCCACCGTGACGGAGAAGAAGATCGCGAATCTCCGGACAGCCGGATACTTGGCCGCGGCCATAGCGCACCGGCTACCAGACGAGCGGCAGGTCATTCCGACTCCAGGACCCCACGAGAGGGTCTTGTTCCTAGCCCACTTCGTCCGTGGACTGGGGTTTCCACTCCACCCCTTCGTCTGCGGGGTTATGTTCTACTACGGGCTAGACTTTCATGATCTAGCTTCGAACTTCATCCTCAACATCTCGGCGTTCATCGTCGTGTGCGAGGCCTTCCTCCGCGTCAAGCCGCATTTCGGCTTGTGGCTCCAAACCTTCTGCGTGAAGCCTAAGATTGTTAGTGGCCAGCAAGAAGAGTGCGGAGGAGCCATGGTGAGCAAAATGCCTAATGTCACATGGCCTGACGGCTCCTTTGCGGAAACCGTGAAGGGGTGGCAATCGGGGTGGTTCTACATCACCGAGCCACGCGACGCCAACTGGGCGCCAGCCCCCGAGTTCCGATCTGGAACCCCTATGCGGCTCACCTCCTGGGAACAGAAGGGCCTACAATGAAGGACATGAAGGACCGGACTCATCAACTACGTCAAAGGCATGAAGGATAAGAACATCAAGCTTGTCAACATGGTCCAAGTCATGCTCATCTGCCTGATCTTGCCGTGCCAAAGGCGGGCATTCAATTTGTGGGAATTCGTTCCGGCCGAACACCGGACGCTCTAGAGGCTCTACAACATGAAGCACAAGAACGCATGGAAGGCGTTGTTCAAGGCCACCGAGGTACCTCCTCTCATAACCGAGGACCGCAGGCTCCACGCCGCACGGCAACCTACCCAGGTAAGTTCTCAGGCCGCCGCCGGGTCCGGTTCTTCCCAATGTATTCATGGGGGAATTCCTAAGTGATTGTGTATTTGTTTTAGGAGTATGTGGAGACAGC
>NW_025248633.1:0-2309 GCF_018294505.1 Triticum aestivum | reverse complement strand
TGCCCGAAAGATCATTTTCCTCTCCCCCGCATCGACCAGATAGTCGACTCGACTGCGGGATGTGAGCGTTTGTCTTTCCTAGACGCCTATTCCGGGTACCATCAGATCCGTCTGTACGGACCCGACGAAATCAAAACAGCTTTCATCACTCCATTCAGGTGCTTCTGTTATGTCACCATGCCGTTCGGCCTCAAGAATGCCGGAGCCACGTTCATGAGGATGATTCAGAAGTGTTTGCTCACTCAAATCAGTCGGAATGTGGAGGCATACATAGATGATATTGTGGTCAAGTCACGGAAGGGTTCTGACCTGCTGACTGACCTTGCTGAAACCTTTGCCAACCTCAGGAGGTATGATATCAAGCTCAATCCGTCAAAGTGCACATTCGGAGTTCCAGGTGGGAAGTTACTCGGTTTTCTCATTTCCGAACGGGGGATCGACGCCAATCCTGAAAAAATTGGTACTATACTCCGGATGAAACGTCATGTGCGTGTGCATGACGTCCAGAAGCTTACAGGATGCTTGGCCACTTTAAGTCCATTCATCTCTCGCCTTGGTGAAAAGGCATTGCCTCTCTACCGACTGATGAAGAAGTCCGACAAGTTCGAGTGGACTCCAGAAGCTGATGCAGCGTTTACAGAGCTCAAAGCTCTTCTCTCCACCCAGCCGATGCTTGCTGCCCCAATCAGCAAGGAGCCTTTGCTGCTTTACATTGCAGCCACAGGACAAGTTGTCAGTACAGTACTTACGGTCGAGTGGGAAGAAGAAGGAAAGGCCTTCAAAGTTCAGCATCCAGTATATTATGTTTCTGAAGTTTTGACTCCTTCAAAGCAAAGATATCCTCATTACCAGAAGCTTGTATATGGGATTTATATGACCACGAAGAAGGTTGCACATTACTTCTTTGATCATTCCATTATAGTCGTCAGCTACGCTCCACTATCAGAGATTTTGCACAACAGAGATGCAACTGGCCGAGTGGCCAAATGGGCGATTGAACTTCTTCCCCCAGATATCAAGTTTGAGGCAAAGAAAGCTATGAAGTCCCAAGCAATTGCAGATTTCGTCGCCGAGTGGATCGAACAGCAACTTCCGACTCAAGTTCACTCGGAGCACTGGACCATGTTCTTCGATGGATTTAAGATGCTGAATGGTTCCGGTGCTGGGGTAGTATTGGTTTCCCCCCGAGGAGATAAGCTCAGATATGTTCTCCAGATTCTCTTCGATTCCTCCAATAACGAAGCAGAATATGAAGCACTTTTGTATGGGTTGCGCATGGCCATTTCACTCAGCGTCCGTCGCCTCATGGTCTATGGCGACTCAGATTTGGTGGTTAATCAGGTGATGAAGGAGTGGGACGTCAGAAGTCCAGCTATGACTGGTTATTGCAATGCAGTGAGAAAGTTAGAGAAGAAATTTGAGGGGTTAGAGCTTCATCACATCCCCCGACTGAAAAATCAAGCGGCTGATGATTTGGCAAAGATAGGCTCCAAGAGAGAAGCCATCCCCAGCAATGTGTTTTTGGAACACATCCACTTGCCATTAGTCCAAGAAGATCCTTTTACAGATGAAGCCCCGCAGCCAAAGAGCGCCACAGATCCGACTGAAGTTGAAATTCCGGCAGTGGTCGACCTAATCATGGAAGTTTTGGCAATCACCCCCGACTGGACGATATCGTACATCGTGTGTATCCTGAGAAAGGAACTCCCGAAGGACGAAGAAGAGGCTCGACAGATCATCCATCGATCCAAGGCCTTTACAGTCATAAAGGGACAGTTGTATAGAGAAAGCGCGACTGGAGTCGGTCAGAAGTGTATAACACCAGAAGAAGGTCAGATAATCCTTGATGATATCCACTCGGGGACCTGTGGTCATCATGCGTCCTCTTGGACCATTGTGGCTAAAGCATACCGAGCAGGATTTTACTGGCCAAGAGCGAATGAAATGGCAAAAGAGATAGTCGACAAGTGTGAAGGGTGCCAGTTCTACTCCAACATGTCGCACAAGCCTGCATCAGCCCTGAAGACCATTCCACTCGTCTGGCCCTTCGCTGTTTGGGGACTGGACATGGTTGGCCCATTGAGAACAGGCAGGAGCGGTTTCACACATGTGCTTGTGGCAGTCGACAAGTTTACCAAATGGATTGAAGCTAAGCCTATCAAGAATCTTGATGCTTGCACTGCTATCAGTTTCGTAAAGGAGTTAACATTCAGATATGGAGTCCCGCATAGCATCATCACCGACAATGGGTCAAACTTTGATTCAGACAAGTTCAGAGCTTTTTGCGCCTCTCAAGGCACACGAGTCGA
>NW_025248632.1:0-2309 GCF_018294505.1 Triticum aestivum | reverse complement strand
TTGAAGAAGCCTTCATGGAACCTGAATGGATTCAAGCTATGCAAGAAGAGCTTCAACAATTTGAGCTGAATAATGTATGGGAACTGGTTAAGCGTCCTGATCCTCGGAAGCACAATATAATAGGCACCAAATGGATATATCGCAACAAGCAAGATGAGCATGGTCAAGTTGTTAGAAACAAAGCTCGTCTCGTTGCTCAAGGATACACTCAAGTTGAAGGGATTGACTTTGATGAAACATTTTCTCCTGTGGCTAGACTTGAAGCCATACGCATACTGCTGGCCTATGCAAATCATCATAACATACTTCTGTATCAAATGGATGTGAAGAGCTCTTTTCTCAATGGCAAGATTTAAGAAGAAGTGTATGTCGCACAACCACCTAGCTTTGAAGATCCAAAACATCCTAACATGGTATACAAGCTCAACAAGGCACTGTATGGCCTCAAACAAGCCCCTCGGGCTTGGTACGACACACTCAAAGACTTCCTGAAGAGCAAAGGCTTCAAATCTGGTTCCCTTGACCCCACTCTCTTCACGAAGACATATGATGGTGAACTGTTTGTGTGCCAAATATATGTGGATGGCATTATCTTTGGCTGCACCAATCAGAAATACAGTGAAGAGTTTGGATATATGATGCAAGAGAAGTATCAGATGTCCATGATGGGTGAGCTGAAGGTCTTCCTTGGTCTTCAAATACGTCAGCAATGCAACGGCATCTTTATATCTCAAGATAAGTATCTCAAAGATTGCCTGAAGAAGTTTGGTATGCAAGACTGCAAAGGCTTCACGATGCCAATGCCAGCCAAACATCATCTGGGTCCCGACGACAATGGTAAAGAGTTCGATCAAAAGGTATACCGCTCCATGATTGGTTCTTTACTTTATCTATGCGCATCTAGGCCAGATGTTATGCTTAGTGTTTGCATGTGTGCTCAATTCCAAGCGGCACCAAAGGAATCGCATCACTTAGCTGTGAAGCGAATTCTTTGATATTTGGCTTACACCCCAACTCTAGGATTATGGTATCCAAAGGGCTCAGAGTTTGATCTGGTTGGATTCTCGGATGCTGATTATGCTGGTGACAAGGTGGATCGCAAGTCTACATCAGGCACATGTCATTTTCTAGGACGATCACTTGTATGTTGGTCTTCAAAGAAGCAGAACTGTGTATCTCTCTCCACTGCTGAATCTGAATACATTGCCGCTGGATCTTGCTGCACTCAGCTTCTGTGGATGAAGCAAACCCTCAAAGACTATGGCATTCATCTGAAGCAAGTGCCACTCTACTGTGACAACGAAAGTGCCATCAAGATTGCCAACAACCCAGTTCAGCACTCGAAGACAAAGCATATTGAAATTCGTCATCACTTTCTTAGAGATCATGTTGTGAAGGAAGATATTGATATCATACACGTCAACACTGAAGAGCAATTGGCAGATATCTTCACCAAGCCCTTGGATGAGAAGAGATTTTGCAAGTTATGGTGTGAGCTAAATATCTTGGAATCCTCAAATGTCATGTGATCAGGCACACATCCTAACACTTATGCATATTGATGACTTAGATGTGCAACACACAAAGTAAAGTATATCTTCAATCAATGAAGACATACATTCCAAGTGTGAATACATTAATGTGGAATTTGACTTCAGAGCGCCACAATAATTGTGCGCCGTGTCTGGGTCTAATACTTCCTATACGGTGGGTAACGCCACCACCAAATTCTTCTGTTTGAAGTGTTTTACCCATGGCGTTACATTTGCTATGTCTTCACATTTTGTTTGTCTTCATTCTCAACTTGTCCTCATGATTATCTTAACTATGTTGATTTGATTGTCTTTTTCACATATATATATACATAGTGTTTTGTCCTCTACAACATTCACTTATAGCTATGTCTTCTTGTTGAATCTTTTGAACTAAGTGAATGTGATCGGACTCTAACCTCTCTATGCTTTCTATCTCAAACTCTATCTCTCCAAATCATATGCATTCTATTGAAACTGTCGAATGTCTTCTCTGCGTCCTTGTCAGCAGAAGATACAGAGAGAAACATTAAGTTTGTTTTCAATGCCAATTCCTTCACCTGAAACCCAAAGAAGTGGGAACGACCACCCGACAATCCAGGCGTGCATGGGAACGTGGAACAACCTCTGATAGGTTGCATGATGGCAACGTGTTCTTCAGATGTGAATCGCCAGGGGCACCTGTGTAATAACGTTGTGCCGTCCCTGTCCCTATGAATACACGCATCACCACAGTCATTATCCTTCTTCCACTCTCGCACGAACCCTAGCGCCACC
>NW_025248631.1:0-2309 GCF_018294505.1 Triticum aestivum | reverse complement strand
TTCTGTGCCTACAACATCCTCCACACCCACAAAACCAACGACTGCCAGGAACTCAGGGCCGTTCGAGAAGGACGCTTCGGTCGACGCCCCGAGTGCAACACCGGGGCTACGGCCGAGGAGGGGGACATGGCGGAGGACGATGGGACGATCGTGGCCCTCGCCTAGAGTGGCGTGGCCGACCTCGTGAGGACCGCTGGCAGGACCAGCCTCGCGAGGGCACCCGGAGGGACAAGCCTTGTGAGGGCGCCTGGAGGGATCAACCTCGCGAGGATCGCCCCCAGGGTAACGCGGGCGTTCCTCCGCTGCCGCCGCCACCAAGAAGGAATGACGACCACCATCAGGACGAGGGGCTTGGCGGCTTCCACGAGCAACATTCTATCGCTTGCATCTTGGGCGGAGCTCAGGCCCCAGCCTCTCAGCGCATCTTCAAGTAGTTTGCTCACGAGGTGAATGCGGCCCTCCCCAAACTCGGAGCCACGCGCCCGCTCAGGTGGTCCAAGTGCGCCATCACCTTCAGCTCGGTAGATCAACTCAAGTGCGCGGCTACCATTGGCGTTCTCCCTATGCTCTGTTCACTAGTCATCAGCAATGTGCAAGTCACCAAGACCCTCATCGACGGCGGCGCAGGGCTTAGTGTCCTGTCTGTTGAGACGTTCGACAACCTTCAGGTGCCATATGATCAGCTCCAGCCTACCAAGCCCTTCTTAGGAGTTACCCACGGTTCCACCACCCCGATAGGGCAAGTCCGCCTCCCTGTCACCTTTGCACAGCGCGGCAACTGCCGCACCGAGCTCATCAACTTTGACGTCGCCCACATCCGCGTGCCATACAATGCTATCCTCGGGTATCCAGCCCTGGCCAAGTTCATGGCGGTGACCCACCACGGCTACAACATCCTCTAGATGCCAGGAAGTGGCGGAATCATCACGGTCCCCTGCGAAGAGAGAGATGCGGTGTGCTCCCTTGAGCGTGCCTTCCAAGCCACATCAGTCGAGGACCCGGACAGCAGGAGTGAGAACCCTCTTGAGGCCATCCCCATGAAGAAGAAGCAACCGCTCCGTGCAGGGCCTCAGAAGGTCGGGGCCTCGGGCGGAGCCATGTCAGGATCGACTCCCGTGCTTGGGGCACCTCCTTCCATCTCATAGGAAGGTGCGCCCGGCGCCCTCCTCGGGTGGGGCTCGGGGGCTCTCTTCTGGAGGGCCTCAGACCTTGTCGACATCACGAGGGAGGCGCTCTGGCACCACTTGGAGGCGTGCTTCGCGGCACGTTTCCCTCATGAAGGCACAGGGCATGGAAATCCCAATGTTCAGAAGTTCATTGCCAAGACAACTCAGGAGCTTCAGGAAGCAAGGGCCATGCACGGTGACCGCCGCTCACCTAGCGCGGCTCCCCATCCGGATGAGGATGGTGGGCTGCGCGTCTGCATCAACATTTCAGGACTCAACCGAGCCGCATCTCAAGAGCGCTTCTGGTCTTCGCGCGTGGGATGCTGCGAGGGTCCACCTCGCAGCTATGTTCGCATGCCTTTCGGCCTGCCGAACACGGCTGCTACCTACCAGCATCACCTGTCGAGCGCCTTGGGGGCTCAGGAGGCCAGGCACCCCATGATCCTAGCAGAGCTGGAGACGGTCCTCAAGGAACCACCCGCCCCCCAGAGCCTCCAGAGGTTCAGGGTCCCGGTGGCTCGTGAGGGTCGGCCCCTTCACCAGCATCTATAGATGCCCCAACTCCTCTTCTACAATGAAACCAGGTGACATCTTCCAAGTTCATTTCATATGGGAGCGCCCTTAGGGCTACATCATTCCCTGGTCGCGTGGGTCAGCCCCTGCGGCATGTATATCTTTTTATGTCTTTGGCTTGCCTTGCTGGGGGCGCCCCTCGGGTTTCATCATCCCCGAGCCGCTTGGGTCTGACCCAGTGGCATGTATCCATTCCGCATTTACCTAAGCCAATTACCTTTCATGCTTGATCTACATATGATTATCACCTGCTCGATTGCCACCTACCAATTCACTTGCACATTAAAAGGGGGCCTCCTGAGCATCGCAACTCAGGAGATCTTACTGGCTCTCCAGCCCTGACCCCCTGGCCTTGACCACGGCATCGCGACCTGGCATACTAGCGGCGGCTGAGCTCGCTCGAGGGCCGGGACCTGAGGACGTAGAGCACGAAGGAGAGTCCAGGGAAGAAGGAGAGGCTTGCGCGGGCCTAACCTAGCTGCACCGCGGCTGCCGGCACTCAAGTCTGACGCAATGCAAGGGAGCGACTCCAGACTACCGAGATAAGTCTCACGCTTGGAACAACTAACT
>NW_025248630.1:0-2309 GCF_018294505.1 Triticum aestivum | reverse complement strand
GGTGATCTGGCTTAGAGCCTGTGAATCCGGCATTGACTGCCGTATCCTCTGTATTGTCGCTGTTAATGTGGAGCTTGTGTTTGTTGCGACATGACCTGCCATTGCTGTCCTTGGTGTCCGAAGTACCAGGATTCTTTGATATGTTATTGCTGCGAGCCAGCCAACTGTCTTCTCCCGCGCAAAAGCGGGTCATGAGTGTCGTAAGGGCTGCCATAGATTTCGGCTTTTCCTGGCCAAGTTGCCGGGCGAGCCACTCGTCGTGGATGTTATGCCTAAAAGCTGCTAGGGCCTCTGCATCCGGACAGTCGACGATTTGATTTTTCTTGGTCAGGAACCGTGTCCAGAATTGCCTGGCCGATTCCTCTGGCTGCTGAACTATGTGGCTCAAGTCATCGGCATCTGGTGGTCACACATAAGTGCCCTGGAAGTTGTCGAGGAATGCGGCTTCCAGATATTCCCAGCAGCCAATGGATTCTGCTGGCAGGCTGTTGAGCCAATGCCGAGCTGGTCCTTTAAGCTTAAGTGGGAGGTATTTGATGGCGTGTAGATCGTCGCCACGGGCCATGTGGATATGTAGGAGATAGTCCTCAATCCATACCGCAGGATCTGTCGTACCATCATATGATTCGATATTTACGGTTTTGAAACCCTCTGGGATTTGATGTTCCATTACTTCATCTGTGAAGCATAGTGGGTGTGCGGCGCCTCTGTACTGGGCTATATCACGACGCAGCTTGAATGAGTCTTGTCTGCTGTGTTCGGCCTGGCCGGATTTACCTTTACTGTATCCGGCGTGACGGTTATCGTCTCGTGTAGTGGGGCGCCCTCGCGATCCGTAGATCGATCTTGCTTGCTTTGCCTTATCCTCCAATACGTCTCGCAGGTCTAGCGCATTTCGCCGTGCCTTGGTATTTTTTGAGTGATGCCGGGGTGCAGCCTGAGCTTTGGGCCGAGAAGCCTCTCTATCGCGGCCACGAGGTGGCCGATCAGCCGCGTCAGATGCTGGAGATGTAGGTTTTAATGCTTCTTCCTCTAATCGGGGTAGCAGCCTGCGCTTTGGGTAGCTCTTGGAGGGGCTTTCGAGTTCATATTCCTCGGCCGCAAGGACTCCAGTCCATCTGTCGACTAGCAAGTCTTGATCACCTCTAAGCTGCAGTTGCTTTTTCTTAAGGCTATTTTCCGTGGCCATAAGCCGGCGCTTGAAGCGCTCTTGCTCGACGGGATCCTCAGGCATGACAAATTCGTCGTCATCGAGGCTTGCCTCGTCTTCGGAGGGAGGCATGTAATTATCATCCTCTACCTCTTTATCTGCCGCTCTCTCACGAGGGCTGGCTTCTCCATCCTCCTGCGCTGAATCTTGCTGGAGGGGGTTGTCGTTGTCTTCGGCATTGTCCGGAGTGTTATTATCTCCTGTGCCGGTATCACCGCTTTTGCTTTGGCGGGACTTAGAGCGGCACCGCTGACGTTGGCGCTTAGGTTGCTTTTTGGAAGGGTCATCCCCTGCTGTTCTGTCGCCATTGCCTTCTTTGGGTGTGTCCACCATGTATATATCATATGATGAGGTGGCTGTCCAGTGCCCTGTGGGCAGTGGTTTTCTGTTCTTCTCCTGCATCGTCGTCCATGCCGTCGATGTCTTCGGAGTCGAAGTCGAGCATGTCGGTTAAATCATCGACATTGGTTACTAAGTGGGTGGTGGGTGGGCGGCGAATTTCTTCGTCATCCGCATCCCAATCCTGCCGGACATAGTTCGGCCAGGTTTCTCCTGACAAGGAGAGGGACCTTAGTGAGTTTAGTATGTCACCGAAGGGCGAGTACTGAAAGATATCCGCGGAGGTGAACTCCATGATCGGCGCCCCGTCAGATTCGATTAGCATGGGCGCAGGCAGTTCGGAGTCCGTGGCCGGAGAAGAATCCGGCAGCTTGGATTCACGGCTCTCATGAAGGGTAAGGTCGGTATTCGGCTTGATCGCCGCTGAGACTGCGGCCTTCGGTGCGGGGTCTAGCCACCTGCCCACGGATGGCGCAATTGGCTCCGAATTGAAGGTCGGAGCAGTTGCAGGTGCGGTCTCCTGAACACTGTTTGGCGGCAGAGCTAAATCATGCCCATCGTGACAGTGCGACGCACTCTGCAGGGGCTCGAATCCGTCGAAGATCAAGTCTCCGCGGATGTCGGCCGTGTAGTTTAAGCTTCCAAACCTGACCTGATGGCCAGGGGCATAACTCTCGATCTGCTCCAGATGGCCAATCGAGTTGGCCCGCAGTACGAAGCCGCTGAATACAAAGATCTGTCCGGGGAGAAAAGTCTCACC
>NW_025248629.1:0-2309 GCF_018294505.1 Triticum aestivum | reverse complement strand
ATTTGAGAGAAAAGGTACACGACTCCGTAGAGGCAACCAAACACGATCTCTGTCGGGCTGGCTGTACATACTGGCACCAGCAATCAGACACTATGCTCTTGCATCATCACATAATGGCTCTGTCTGTCCTCCTCGTGGCAGCAGTTTCGATCGTCATAACCTCGCTCTACAGGTAGGTGCCTGACAAGGAACGGATGATGCACATCTAGATGGTGATGCAGTTGCCTCGGTTACAAAGCGCCTGTCCGGATGGATTTAATTAATAACAGATTTTTCAGAGCATTTTATCGGAAACAAATTCTTTAGGCATGTTGGCCAATCATTTAAGGGTGCTTTTTAAAAGATATGTGTTGATTTTCATGTAGGATTCATGGATCTTGCACGTAATAACGGTTCCATCATTACTTTTATTTTTGTGTGCGAAAACTTTCTATCTATTCATCGATGTCAAAGGTAGTACAAAGAACACTAGAAGTAAAAAAAATTCCAGATCCGTAGACCACCTAGGGACGACTACAAGCACTAGAGCGAGCCGGGCAAATCTTGTTGTAGCAGATAGTCGGAAAGTCGTGCTAAGGCCCCATTGGACCACCTCACCAGAACAGCAATCACCGCCGATGAAGAGAAGGAATGATCCAACCTGACACGAACATAGACGAACGAAGACCGGATCCAATTGGATCCACCGAAGACAAACGCCGACCGAATCCCACGAGATCCACCGGAGACACACCTCCATACGCCCTCCGACATGCCAGAAGGGCCACCAAGAATAGGGCTAGACAGGGAGAACCTTATACCATCTTCAGAAAGCCGCCACCTCATCTTCCTGAGCATGGCACAAACCCTAACAATACTATAAAAATACCTAAAAATGGAGCCCTCTCGTCGGCAAGTGTCAGGATCCACTGCGCCTCCATGGTCCTAGGACCATAGAATTCGAGGCGGATCGGCGGCAGCGCGGGTGAGAGGCTGAGTAAACCCTAGTAGACAGCCGCTTGGGTCTTTGCCTCACCGGAGAGAACGCACGAGACTTTCACACCGAAGGATAACTTCCCTAAAACCCCTTATGACAAAAATTATGCAAGTATGCCACTTAAGATCCCCATCTTTTTCTTTGCGTGTTGGAATATAAGATGAGATGATGTCCAAGTGAATTCTAGATTACCATGATTTTTTCAAAACTAACATATAAATGTTTTTATCTTTTATTTTTTGAGTAGTCCATTCCTCATAATCGAAAGGGCAAATACTACTTCCTGCTTTTACTCATTTTTTTATGTTATGTGAGTGAAATGAGTCCGAAGTAATCCTTTTCAAACCATTGATTGCCTCCACGATTTGTCTGCTCCTTTCTTTGAAAAGGAAATTGGTGATGTAGTTGCATCTATTCTACTATTCCCTCCGACAAAGTGTTCGTACCAGATGGATTTAACGGTATATTTCTCAAAGCATGTTTGCCAATAATTGAAGTTTTCTTTTACAACATATGTGCTGATTTTCATGTAGGAGTCATTGATCTCTTACATGTATTAATGATTCCATAATTACTTTGATACCAAGTGACACTAGTAGAAAACTGGGCTTTGGTCACAGGGCAATATTCACATTAGTCCCGGTTCAGTCACGAACCGGGACTAATGTAAGCATTGGTCCCGGTTCGTGCGGCCAGGGACCTGCCGGGCCTCGTGGGGGCATTGGTCCCGGTTCGTCCGGACCCTTTGGTCCCGGTTGGTGGGACAAACCGGGACCAATGGGCCACGCTCCTGGCCCACCACCCTTTAGTCCCGGTTCATACCACAAACCGGGACTAAAGGCCTGGTCCTAGTTGGGGCCAGTGTTTAGTCCCACCTCGCCAACCGAAGGGCGCTCACACCAGTTTATAAGCCCGTCCCTCTCTGCCTTGTTGAGCTCCTCTCAAAGTGAAAATAGATGCCCTTATACAGGGAATTTGACCTAAATTTACAGTAAATTTCTTTGAATTTCATAAAAATTTATTATGAATTTAGGTTGAATTTTCTCTATAGGCGCATCTATGTTCATTTTTTATAGTAAATAAAAATAAATAAACCTTAATAAAATAAACTATAGTAACTAAAATAAATAAACCTTAATAAATTAAATAAAAATAGCAGCAGTAAAATAAATAAAAATAGCAGCAGTAAAATAAATAAAAATAAAATAATTAAAGTAAAATACATAAGTAATTAGAAATAAAATAAATAAGTTTTTTGTTGTAAGTAGAAACAAAACAAAACAAATAAAGCAAAAGAGAAAACAAAAAACAGAGAAAAAAATTATGCCACCTA
>NW_025248628.1:0-2309 GCF_018294505.1 Triticum aestivum | reverse complement strand
GTTTTCATGAATATATGTGTGTTCTTGATCCTATCTTGCAAGTCTATAGTCATCTACTATGTGTTATGATCCGGCAACCCCGAAGTAACAATAATCGGGACCACTCCCGGTGATGACCATTGTTTGAGGAGTTCATGTATTCACTATGTGCTAATGCTTTGTTCCGGTTCTCTATTAAAAGGAGGCCTTAATATCCCTTAGTTTCCAATAGGACCCCGCTGCCACGGGAGGGTAGGAAAAAAGATGTCATGCAAGTTCTTTTCCATAAGCACGTATGACTATATACGGAATACATGCCCACATTACATTGATGAACTGGAGCTAGTTCTGTGTCACCCTATGTTGTAGCTGTTACATGATGAACCACATCCGGCATAATTATCCATCACTGATCCGGTGCCTATGAGTTTTCCATATACTGGTTCTCGCTTATTTACTTTTCCGTTGCTACTGCTACAATCACTACAAAATACCAAAAACATTGATTTTGCTGTCTTTACTTTTGTTACCGTTACCACCACTATCATATTACTTTGCTACTAAACACTTTGCTGCAGATACTAAGTTTCCAGGTGTGGTTGAATTGACAACTCAGCTGCTAATACTTGAGAATATTCTTTGGCGCCCCTTGTGTCGAATCAACAAATTTGGGTTGAATACTCTACCCTTGAAAACTATTGCAATCCCCTATACTTGTGGGTTATCACTAGCTCGTTTGTTTGCTTGTCGTCATGACTAGTTTCTTATCTTCTCCGTTATCTCCCGAAAATGAAGTTCTAAATTTTAAGCAAAGCGAGGGAGAAAATCTAAAATATGCTTGGTATAGAATTTCCGATGCTCAAAATAGATCTACCAGGAAGCAATCTACTTCAGTTCTTCTTTGCAATTTTTACGTGCGTGCTAATCCTTGGTTTAGATATATCCTTGATACCACTACCGGAGGGAATTTTTTGGGTAGCCATACTTTTGATTCTTATAATGCTTTAATAGATATATTTGGCTCACCACCCCTTTTGTTTAATGGAACTACGTTAACTTTGGATCATGTTATGCAAAGTCTTGAAGCTATTGAAAATAAAGTTGCTACCGTTGAATCAATTGAAAATCTTGATAAAAAGATCCACGATCAAATTACCCAATATGGATCTAAGGTAGGAATGACTTTGAAAAATATTAAAGAAAAAGAACCCATAGTTAATGAAAAAATAAATCTAGACTCTACAAGAATCTATAAACTTGAGGGTATCATCACCAACTTGGGAACCGCTTTTTCTTCCGTTCAAAACACTCCAAGTTCTTCTACTAAAAATATTAAGCTTATGTATGTTCCTAAGAATAAGGGTGAATCATCTAATACGGAAACCGCGGATCTTAAATCTATAAGTGTTCTTCCCAATCTTTTTACCATCATTAAGGAACCATTTGCTATTGATGAATTTTTTGATCTTTTGCCTGAAAATTTGACAATTACTAGGACGAAAGAAAATTCTAAAGTAGGTATATGCCTCATTGAAGAATTGCCTACCAAAGATGGCAATACCTAGATCTATCCTCGCTTTTATGCCTAGCTAGGGGCGTTAAACGATAGCGCTTGTTGGGAGGCAACCCATTTTTTTGCTTCTGTTTAGGAATAAATAATCCATCTACCTTCTGTTTGGATGTGGTTTTATGTTTTAATTAGTGTTTGTGCCAAGTAGGACCTATAGTATAACCTACGATGATAGTTGATTTGATTCTGCTGAAAAACAGAAACTTTGCACGCACAAATATAATTATGATAAATCACAGGAACGTGATTTTGCGTTGATTCTTTTTGCTGCTGATCAATAAACAAATTTTCCAGGACTTCCTATTTTGGTAGAAGTTTTAGAGTTCCAGAAGTTTGTGTTAGTTACAAATTGCTACACACTGTTCTGTTTTTGACAGATTCTGTTTTTCTTGTGTTGTTTGCTTATTTTGATGAATCTATGGCTAGTAAATTAGTTTAGAAACCATAGAGAAGCTGGAATACAGTAGGTTTAACACCAATATAAATAAATAATGAGTTCATTACAGTACCTTGAAGTAGTCTTTTGTTTTCTTTCTCTAACGGAGTTCACGAGATTTCTGTTGAGTTTTGTGTTGTGAAGTTTTCAAGTTTTGGGTGAATTCTTTTGATGGATTATGGAACAAGGAGTGGCAAGAGCCTAAGCTTGGGGATGCCGATGGCACCCCCAAGATAATCCAAGGACACCAAAAAGTCAAAGCTTGGGGATGCCCCGGAAGGCATCCCCTCTTTCGTCCACTTCCATCGGTAATTTACTTTGAGC
>NW_025248627.1:0-2309 GCF_018294505.1 Triticum aestivum | reverse complement strand
TTTCTTGTACATGGTCACCCACATGTGCAAAACATGTGTATGCAAGAAAATTTTGAAAAAAATTATTTTACAATGCCCCCTTGAGGCATAGACCGATGTTTTCAGCAGTCAGTCTAGAGGGCATTATAAATTCAAAAAAAATTTAAAAAATACAAAAACTTGGAAACCTAGTTTTGTTTGTGGAAGAGATCATGTGTGCCAAAACTGAGGAGATTTGGAGGTGGTTGGAAAAATGCACATTTTTGATATTTTCACAGGTTACAAAATATATTATTGGACAGAATATAGACAGCACCACACAGCAACAGCACATTCATCCAATACAATAGAAGATAGCTCTCCGAATACAATTCATCATATTAGTCTCCGAATTCAAAAGACCAAACAAAGATAGAACATTACAAGTCTCGAGACTGCGAGTAGCGAGTTTGTCTTCATATTACAAGTCAATATCGATCATCTAAACCACCATCACATAGAAGAGAGTTGCGGTCATCACGATGAGCATCATCGCGATGAAACTGGTCTTCATCCGGTTCCTCCAACGCTCCCTCCTCTCTCCCGCTAGATAGCGGGCGTATCTAGATTCCGCCTCCGCCCTAGTGGTGTACCCTTTGTAACTGTTACCGCTGAAATGGTGAACCTGTCTCCGACACTCCTCCCAGTCGTCGTAGACTCCGGGAACCTTACCCTTGTACACGACATACGACGGCATCTCTATGCACAAGCCAAACAACAGACAATACATAAGCAATAAATAAGTATGCAACAAAAGGATCGGAAGAGAAAAGCAAGACATTAATAGCACAATTCATGGTCCTAGTAATAAATAGCATCGATTACATCTAAGTTTAATGATTGTCCAAACCAAAGAGACATACAATTCATTAAAGTTTAATTACAACATGAGCCAATCAATGTTTCAGAACTACACATAGCATCACTACTTTCGACTCGACTCATGGGACCGGAGCGTGGATGAAGCCGCCGTCTGTCCTGATGGTCATGAAATCGCGGGCGTTGTTAGCCTGCATTTGTAGCGTTGTGTCTATCTCACTGCACAGAACACAGAATGTTAGAAGAAATAAAGAACGATCGATGGATGCATTTTTTGCTGTTTCGGCTGATGTTGTTTTGGTGCTGTTTTCGTGCCATTTAGGATGGCTGCAGTGACTTTTTGGTGCCATTTTTGATCTCTTAATATGGTTGCAGTGAGAGCAAAATATGGCTGTTATTTTTTTTTTGTTTCAGAAACAGGACAAACCAAAGGGCCCACGTCTCCCCTCCAGATTTTTCGAGGGCCAAAGGGCAGGACATTTGAGTTTTCGAGGCAACTCCCCACGCCTCCCTTCCACTGGCAACTCCCCATGACTCCCCTCCACTGGCAACTCCCCACGATGCAGGGAACTCCCCTCCTATTCCATTGCCGCTCAATCTGCCTCCCTCTGCCTCCCTCCTCATTCCATTGCTGCTCCATCTTCCTCCCTCTGCCTCCACCATCAAGCAACTCCCCTCTGCCTCCACCATCGCTGGCCAGGAGGGCAATGGCGGAGGAATCATGGAGCAACTCCCCTCCGTCTGCCAAGAGAATGGCGGAGGCATCATGGAGCAACTCCCCTCCGTCTGCCAAGCATCACCAAGGTGAGGTGTCTGGCAAGGAGCCGCTGGTGGTGGACGACGATGTTCCGGTCCCCGGGCAGAAGCAGGACTACACCGTGCCGCTCATGGTTGATATCCACCTGAAGAAGGAGAAGCTGGATGCCGTATGCACCAGCAATCCAGACGAAGCCGACAAGAGGATCCGCGAGATCAGGAGGAGGCTTGGCGGCATGCTTTCTCGGTCGATCGCTGTTGATGTCGAGTATACGAGGGAAGATGAACCTCCGCAAAAGGCTGCAGTTCTACAGTTATGCGTGGAGGATCTCGTCCTGGTATACCACATCACCGCGGCAACCAAATGGTAAAAACATCCAGTTCTAAAGTTTCTGAAGTTCTGACATTTCTGTCTAATTAATAGTTTCTGAAGTTTCTGAAGTAGACGCAATAGTTCTGTAGTTCTGAAGTAGATGCAATACTAGTTCTGAAGTTCTGAAGTTTCTGTCTAATTAGTAGTTTCTGTAGTTTCTGAAGTTTCTGAAGTAGATGCAATAGTTCTGAAGTTCTGAAGTAGATGCAATACTAGTTCTGAAGTTCTGAAGTTTCTGTCTAATTAGTAGTTTCTGAAGTTTCTCAAGTAGATGCAATAGTTCTGAAGTTTCTGAAGTTTCTCAAGTAGATGCAATAGTTCTGAAGTTCTGAAGTAGATGCAA
>NW_025248626.1:0-2309 GCF_018294505.1 Triticum aestivum | reverse complement strand
TTTCTTGTACATGGTCACCCACATGTGCAAAACATGTGTATGCAAGAAAATTTTGAAAAAAATTATTTTACAATGCCCCCTTGAGGCATAGACCGATGTTTTCAGCAGTCAGTCTAGAGGGCATTATAAATTCAAAAAAAATTTAAAAAATACAAAAACTTGGAAACCTAGTTTTGTTTGTGGAAGAGATCATGTGTGCCAAAACTGAGGAGATTTGGAGGTGGTTGGAAAAATGCACATTTTTGATATTTTCACAGGTTACAAAATATATTATTGGACAGAATATAGACAGCACCACACAGCAACAGCACATTCATCCAATACAATAGAAGATAGCTCTCCGAATACAATTCATCATATTAGTCTCCGAATTCAAAAGACCAAACAAAGATAGAACATTACAAGTCTCGAGACTGCGAGTAGCGAGTTTGTCTTCATATTACAAGTCAATATCGATCATCTAAACCACCATCACATAGAAGAGAGTTGCGGTCATCACGATGAGCATCATCGCGATGAAACTGGTCTTCATCCGGTTCCTCCAACGCTCCCTCCTCTCTCCCGCTAGATAGCGGGCGTATCTAGATTCCGCCTCCGCCCTAGTGGTGTACCCTTTGTAACTGTTACCGCTGAAATGGTGAACCTGTCTCCGACACTCCTCCCAGTCGTCGTAGACTCCGGGAACCTTACCCTTGTACACGACATACGACGGCATCTCTATGCACAAGCCAAACAACAGACAATACATAAGCAATAAATAAGTATGCAACAAAAGGATCGGAAGAGGAAAGCAAGACATTAATAGCACAATTCATGGTCCTAGTAATAAATAGCATCGATTACATCTAAGTTTAATGATTGTCCAAACCAAAGAGACATACAATTCATTAAAGTTTAATTACAACATGAGCCAATCAATGTTTCAGAACTACACATAGCATCACTACTTTCGACTCGACTCATGGGACCGGAGCGTGGATGAAGCCGCCGTCTGTCCTGATGGTCATGAAATCGCGGGCGTTGTTAGCCTGCATTTGTAGCGTTGTGTCTATCTCACTGCACAGAACACAGAATGTTAGAAGAAATAAAGAACGATCGATGGATGCATTTTTTGCTATTTCGGCTGATGTTGTTTTGGTGCTGTTTTCGTGCCATTTAGGATGGCTGCAGTGACTTTTTGGTGCCATTTTTGATCTCTTAATATGGTTGCAGTGAGAGCAAAATATGGCTGTTATTTTTTTTTTGTTTCAGAAACAGGACAAACCAAAGGGCCCACGTCTCCCCTCCAGATTTTTCGAGGGCCAAAGGGCAGGACATTTGAGTTTTCGAGGCAACTCCCCACGCCTCCCTTCCACTGGCAACTCCCCATGACTCCCCTCCACTGGCAACTCCCCACGATGCAGGGAACTCCCCTCCTATTCCATTGCCGCTCAATCTGCCTCCCTCTGCCTCCCTCCTCATTCCATTGCTGCTCCATCTTCCTCCCTCTGCCTCCACCATCAAGCAACTCCCCTCTGCCTCCACCATCGCTGGCCAGGAGGGCAATGGCGGAGGAATCATGGAGCAACTCCCCTCCGTCTGCCAAGAGAATGGCGGAGGCATCATGGAGCAACTCCCCTCCGTCTGCCAAGCATCACCAAGGTGAGGTGTCTGGCAAGGAGCCGCTGGTGGTGGACGACGATGTTCCGGTCCCCGGGCAGAAGCAGGACTACACCGTGCCGCTCATGGTTGATATCCACCTGAAGAAGGAGAAGCTGGATGCCGTATGCACCAGCAATCCAGACGAAGCCGACAAGAGGATCCGCGAGATCAGGAGGAGGCTTGGCGGCATGCTTTCTCGGTCGATCGCTGTTGATGTCGAGTATACGAGGGAAGATGAACCTCCGCAAAAGGCTGCAGTTCTACAGTTATGCGTGGAGGATCTCGTCCTGGTATACCACATCACCGCGGCAACCAAATGGTAAAAACATCCAGTTCTAAAGTTTCTGAAGTTCTGACATTTCTGTCTAATTAATAGTTTCTGAAGTTTCTGAAGTAGACGCAATAGTTCTGTAGTTCTGAAGTAGATGCAATACTAGTTCTGAAGTTCTGAAGTTTCTGTCTAATTAGTAGTTTCTGTAGTTTCTGAAGTTTCTGAAGTAGATGCAATAGTTCTGAAGTTCTGAAGTAGATGCAATACTAGTTCTGAAGTTCTGAAGTTTCTGTCTAATTAGTAGTTTCTGAAGTTTCTCAAGTAGATGCAATAGTTCTGAAGTTTCTGAAGTTTCTCAAGTAGATGCAATAGTTCTGAAGTTCTGAAGTAGATGCAA
>NW_025248625.1:0-2309 GCF_018294505.1 Triticum aestivum | reverse complement strand
GATTTTAATGGTTGCTGAACCCAAGAAGCGCTTACGTGTCATTCATCAACACTCTCCGTTTTGCCCGATTGTGGCCCGTTTCATGGGCTATTACTCACCATTTTGGTGTCCCTGTGCGATTTCCTTGCTTGTTGAACTATAAGGTCCTATTACGTGCTTACGTGCAGGTCATCGACACTCGCCGTTTTGGCTAATTCGTCCCGTCTCATGGGCTATTGCTCACCTTTTTGAGGTCCTGGAGCGATTTCCACGATTAATGATCCCCGAGGTGCGCTTACGTGTAGGTCATCAACACTTGCAGTTTTGGCCAATTTTGGCGCATTTCGTGGACTATTACTCACCATTTTGAGGTCTTGGAGCGATTTCCACGATTGATGAACCTCGGGGTGCGTTTACCTATCGGTCATCAACACTCGCAGGTTTGGCCGATTCTGGCCCGTTTCGTGGACTATTACTGACCGTTTTGGGGTCCCGAAGCAATTTTCTTGGTTTATGGACCCCAAGGTGCGCTTACGTGCATGACATTAACACTCGCCATTTTGGCCGATTCTGGCCCATTTCGTGGACTATTACTCACCGTTTTGGGATCCCAGAGCGACTTTTATGGTTGCTGAACCCCAAGGTGCGCTTATGTATCGTTCATCAGTACTCACCTCTTTGATGATTCTAACCCGTTTCATAGACTATTACTCACCGTTTTGGGGTAAGGAGCAAATTCCATGGTTACTGAACCCCGAGGTGCGCTTACGTGCAGGTCATTAACACTCGCTGTTTTGGCCGATTCTGGCCCGTTTCGTGGACTACTACTCACCAATTTGGGGTCCCAGAGCGATTTTTATGGTTGCTGAAGCCCAAGTTGTGCTTACGTGTCGTTCATCAACAATCACCATTTTGGCCGATTCTGGCCCGTTTCATGGGCTATTACTCATTGATTTGGGGTTTCGGAGCGATTTTATGGTTACTGAACCCTAATGTGCGCTTACGTGTAGGTTATTAACACTCACAATTTTCGCTGATTCTGGCCCGTTTCGTGGACTATTAATCACCATTTTGGGGTCCCGAAGCGATTTTAATGGTTGCTGAACCCCAAGAAGCGCTTACGTGTCATTCATCAACACTCTCCCTTTTGCCCGATTCTGGCCCGTTTCATGGGCTATTACTCACCATTTTGGTGTCCCTGTGCGATTTCCTTGCTTGTTGAACTACAACGTCCTATTACGTGCTTACGTGCAGGTCATCGACACTCGCCGTTTTGGCTAATTCGTCCCGTCTCATGGGCTATTGCTCACCTTTTCGAGGTCCTGGAGCGATTTCCACGATTATTGATCCCCGAGGTGCGCTTACGTGTAGGTCATCAACACTTGCAGTTTTGGCCGATTTTGGCGCATTTCGTGGACTATTACTCACCATTTTGAGGTCTTGGAGCGATTTCCACGATTGATGAACCTCGGGGTGCATTTACCTATCGGTCATCAACACTCGTAGGTTTGGCCGATTCTGGCCCGTTTCATGGAGTATTACTGACCGTTTTGGGGTCCCGAAGCGATTTTCTTGGTTTATGGACCCCATGGTGCGCTTACGTGCATGACATTAACACTCGCCATTTTGGCCGATTCGGGCCCATTTCATGGACTATTACTCACCGTTTTGGGATCCCAGAGCGACTTTTATGGTTGCTGAACCCCAACGTGCGCTTACATATCGTTCATCAACACTCACCTCTTTGACGATTCTGACCCGTTTCATAGACTATTTCTCACCGTTTGGGGTAAGGAGCAAATTCCGTGGTTACTGAACCCCGTGGTGCGCTTACGTGCAGGTCATTAACACTCGCTGTTTTGGCCGATTCTGGCCCGTTTCGTGGACTACTACTCACCAATTTGGGGTCCCAGAGCGATTTTTATGGTTGCCGAAGCCCAAGGTGTGCTTACGTGTCGTTCATCAACAATCGCCATTTTGGCCGAGTCTGGCCCGTTTCATGGGCTATTACTCATTGATTTGGGGTTTCGGAGCGATTTTATGGTTACTGAACCCTAATGTGCGCTTACGTGTAGGTCATTAACACTCACAATTTTCGCTGATTCTGGCCCGTTTCGTGGACTATTAATCACCATTTTGGGGCCCCGAAGCGATTTTAATGGTTGCTGAACCCCAAGAAGCGCTTACGTGTCATTCATCAACACTCTCCGTTTTGCCCGATTGTGGCCCGTTTCATGGGCTATTACTCACCATTTTGGTGTCCCTGTGCGATTTCCTTGCTTGTTGAACTATAAGGTCCTATTACGTGCTTACGTGCAGGTCATCGACAC
>NW_025248624.1:0-2309 GCF_018294505.1 Triticum aestivum | reverse complement strand
ATTGGATCTCGTGGTTCCGGAACTTACGGCGGTGGAAACTCTGATCTCTCGACTCCCCTAGGGTTTTGGGATTGTAGAGTATTTATAGAGCTGATAGTCAGTGGAGAGGCCCCCCGTGGGCCCCACTACCCACCTCTAGCGCACCCTGGTACCTAGTGGACCCCATGGGCCTCTCCTCGTGCACTTCCTTGGCTCCCAAGGTGTCTTCTGGGTAAAAAAAATCTTCAGAAAGTTTCGTGGCATTTGGACTCCGTTTGGTATTCATTTTCTGCGAAGTAAAAACAAGCAAAAAAATAGCAGCTAGCACTGGGCACTATGCCAATAGGTTAGACCCAAAAAATGATATAAAGTTGCTATAAAATGATTCTAAAACATTCAAGATTGATAATATAACATAATAGAACAATAAAAAATTATAGATACGTTGGAGATGTATCACTCGCCAATGGTCTGGCCCTACACACACACGCACGGTGTACTCCTACACGAGCACCCCCATGCTCCACACGCATGTACTCACGCACACACACGCCACGGACCCGACACGACCAGCGTGCGCCCACACAAGCGCCCAACGTGTCCCGCTGTGCCTTCTCGGCCAACAAACTTTTTATGATGATTGGAAGGTACCGTAAAAGAGCTCTAGCAGATGGAACACAACTGCAGCTGGTACGGTAAACATGGTTGAGATCTCGAGGGAATGATACAGTAGAGGATACCACATAGCTCGAGCCTGAAAAAATCACACTCAATCTACAGCTCTTCGGAGGTCATGTAAAAGGTTGAGCCACCCCTTGGGTGGGGGGGGGCATTGGCCCCCTTACCCCTAATGAAGCTCCACAAGTTTGGAACACATCAAATTAGAAAGGCCATAACTGATGGAGTTCTCGTCTTAGTGGCTAACAACTGGCTGTCAAACTTGAAGAAAAGAGATTTGAGCTTTCAATCATAATCCGTTCACCCAGGCTCATGTTTCCAAGTCATGGACAATAAGCTTGTCCACGAACACAATATCTGCTTCAAAGCAATCCACTTGTTAATATAAAAAGACAAGATTCGGTCATGCATTTTAGTTGTGAAGACAACAGCTGCAAAAAATATATTTATGGAATTTGATGATCAAATATAGCAACCAGGCAACAAATCTTATACCAAGAGTTGGTTTACTTAAACTCCAAGTGTTGTTACTTGTCTTGTTGTGTTCATAATCTCTTGCAATGCAAAGCACAGACGACTCTCCCTGTAAATGCAGGTCTAGAAACTTTTAACCGGATAGGAAACCACAAGGTAATTAAAGACGGCTGCAAGACCGGGATCGACGATGGGGTTCTCATAATCCATGATCCTCGTCGCAAGGTGCTGGCTAAGGTATACCGTGGTGCTAGCCGCCTCTATATACTTCACATATGTGTGGTAACATGGAGTACTTCATTTAGTATGCTATAGACACATCTTGCCTTGATATGTGTGATGTTACTCATACTCTAGCCACAATGGGAGTAAATTGAGAAGTAACATCGAGTCCAACTCAGTAAATTTGCTTATGTGGCAATGAGTTAATGAGGAGAGAGGTAGTTTGAGTAATTTAGCTAGTTATTGTAACATCACATGTCCCAATGCAATATGAGTCTATAACCTAATAAATGAAGCTTTGCGTGACACCACACTTATGTTACTACCCACTATAAAGGTAGTAACATAGTCTAGGGATATGTGTATGTTACTAGTGTATGTTACTCTCCATTGTGGCTAGTCTAATAGTAACTAGCTATGTTACCACTTTTATCTTTTTCTTCATTTATTGCATGCCACATCATCTATTTAACCTAGATATGTGTGATGTTACTATCTATGTTATTCCCATTGTAGGTAGTCTCTACTCTTATGGCATCTAAACTTTCATCCTTTGCGCAAGCTCGCCTCCCACAATATAGTTCGCGGCATGCCACACATTTTCTCGAATGGATCAATTGTGTGACGCATGCCTGGCCAGCAAGCAACGCAGCACACCATTTCCCAAGGCCGCAAAGCGGCGTGCTCCAAAGGTGCTGGACCTCGTACATGCCGATTTGTGCGGCATGATCACGCCACAAACACCCGGTGGGAAAAAGATGTTTCTCCTCCTCATCGATGACCACAGCTGCTTCATATGGCTGTTGATGCTCGGGGCAAAAGACGAAGCCGCGAGGACCATCCGTAGATTCAAGGTTGGCGTTGAAGTTGAGAAGAAGATGAAGCTATGCGCCCTGCGCATTGACCGAGGCGGTGAGTTCAACTCCAACGACTTCGCAGCCTATTGTGTGGAAACG
>NW_025248623.1:0-2310 GCF_018294505.1 Triticum aestivum | reverse complement strand
CTTATTGCAAGCATGTCTTGAAGAATAAGATTGTGTGATCATTCATGTCCACCTTCAAGACATCATCCAAATGAAGAGAGTTGAAAAGAGTCAACACACAAAGCGCACAAGATGTACCGAGGGATCAAGTCCCATGGTATGGTAAGCATTGTCCATTACACTTTGTGTGCTAACCCATGGTCTTCGCGAGAGTTCTTTATGGGGTTAGGTTGCGGTGTGCAAGTTCAAGTGATGTATCATGAAGAGATCAAGTGCTTGAAGCTTGCCGAGTGCTTGAAGCTTGCCGTCCATTGTGGTGACAATGGACTTGTGAAGATGAGCGGAAGAGTGGCTCACCCATAGTGGAGTATGGGGGAGCAATCAACTAGTCTTCATCGAGCCAACGCAATCAAGAAAGGTGGTCCATCTTGAGGAGGAGTAGATCATCATCATCTAGCTCAAGTGGACTTTGTGCAAGGCAAAGGTTTGCCCTTGATAGGTTTTCTATTTTACCGGTCTCATGGTAGTTGTGGGAGACCGGGTTATAGGATCGATTGCCGTACTATCAAGGGGGGCTCTCGATGAGTTGCTTGATCGTATCGTTCGTAGAGAGCTCAAACCATTGCATCCTTGCATCATCCTTATTGGTTCTTGTTTGGTTCTTCTCCTTGTGAGTTTTGGAGCTTTTGGTCATTTTTATGACAAGCTCGAGTTCATCGAAAACAGAGTTCACATGCGTCTTCTATGATGTTTTCGATGTTGGAGGGTATGCCGGTTCTTCTTTGTTGGAGGTTTCTCTCCTCTCTTGTTAGGCATACCTCCTCTACCTCTTCTTCTAACCAGTCTCTGTTTTGATGCTACTCGTTGTCTTGTATCCAACAAGCTTGAGTTTTCTCAATTCGGAGCTCATTTGCGGAAGTTATGGCAGTTCTGGTTTTATTGTTACCCCCGTTGTCTTCTCTGCAAAATGAAGGACTCCTAGTGTTGCTGATCTAGGGCATGCGGTAGTACTGCTCTTTGGAGCGGTAGTACCGCAGGCCCTTGCGGTAGTACCGCTCTGTTGGAACGGTACTACCGTGGCCTCAGGCCAGGCGCAGCTGCTCGAGCGGTAGTAGGGGCGGATGTAATTTTTTACATCCGCGCCCTACGCGGTAGTACCGTGCCGTGGGCGCGGTAGTACCGTGGGCTCTGGCCAGGTTCAGCAGCATGAGCGGACGTAGGGGCGGATGTAATTTTTTACATCCGCGCCCTACGCGGTAGTACCGCTCTTCGTGTGCGGTAGTACCGTGCCGGAGTTTTTGCGCAGGTCCTCCCTCAGCGGAAGTAGGCACGGATGTAATTTATTTCATCCGCGCCCTTCCCAGGCTGAGACTTTCCTGCCTTGCGGTAGTACCGCAAGGGGGAGCGGTAGTACCGCGCAAGCGGTAGTACTGCCCCCTAGTCAGGCAAGTTCCGGCCTATGCTGCTGTCGCGGTAGTACCGTGGTCCTCCACGGTAGTACCGTGCAGCCTCGCGGTAGTACCGCGCCCCTGGTGCGGTAGTACCGCGTTGTGCGGGCTGAGTGAGGGGATAACGGTTGGATTTTCTCCCCTCCTATAAAAGGGGGTCTTCTTCCCCATTGAGTCCAATTCTTTTGAGCTCGTGTTCTTCCCCCATTGTTGACCTTCTTTGAGCTTGCTAACTCTCAATCCCTCCATGGATTCTTGCTAGTTTTTGAGGGAAAAGAGAGAGGAGATCTAGATCCACATTTCCACCAATCACTTTCTCCTCTATGTGAGGGGAGCCCCTTGGATCTAGTTCTTGGAGTTCTTGGTGTTCTCCTTCGTGTTCTTCCTCTCATTTTCCTCCCTAGCATTAGTTGCTTCGGTGGGATTTGAGAGAGAAGGACTTGGGCACTCCGTGTGCACTTGCCATTGCATTTGGTGCATCGGTTTGAGTTCTCCACGTGATACGTGGAAGTTACAAGTTGAGAAGCTTATTACTCTTGGGTGCTTGGTGCCCTTGAGCTTGTTTATCTTGGGTGCTTGGGCCCCCTAGTCGGTTGGTGGTGTTCGGAGCTCAATCATTGTGGTGTAAAGCTCCGGGCAAGCGTCGGGGTCTCCAATTAGGTTGTGGAGATCGCCCCGAGCAATTTGACGGGTACCGGTGACCGCCCCCAAGGGTTGCCAAAGTGTACGGGTTCGGTGACCGCCCCCAAGGGTCGCCATTTGTACGGGTTCGGTGACCGCCCTCAAGGGTCCCTTAGTGGAATCACGGCATCTTGCATTGTGCGAGGGCGTGAGGAGATTACGGTGGCCCTAGTGGCTTCTTGGGGAGCATTGTGCCTCCACA
>NW_025248622.1:0-2310 GCF_018294505.1 Triticum aestivum | reverse complement strand
GCGAGAGGGAAACAGAGGAGGGAATGGGGTCCAGGGGGAGAGAGGGGAGGTGCAGGGGGCGAGGGCGGCTCCGTGGCGTCGCGAGGGAGTCGGGGAGGCTGCCACGGCGAAGCAGGAGGTGGCCGGCGCTCTTCGGGCGCGCGCCACGCCTCGCCTCTGCCTACTGGCAGAGGAAGAAGAGGACAAGGAGGGAGGTGGGCTGGGCCGGCTGGGGGGGGGGGCTGGGCCAGGTAGGCTGCGGTAAGTGGCCTAGGTAAGCTCTGTTCTTTTTATTTTTTTCTTCTGTTTTGTTTTATTTAATTTCGTTTTGCCACTGTTTTGAATTTTAAACAAATTCAAACAATGCCAAAAACTCCTCTGAATAATTTTATTTGGCTAGATGGACTTTTCTAAAAGCTCCTAAAATATTTCAGGGGTATTTGAAATTATATTCTAATTATATGAATATAATTCAAATTCAAATAGCTAATGATTTAAATTCAAAGTCCCAAAAATAAATCCTTAAAAATGTTCAATATTTTGGTTGGGACCAGAACCCTTACCAAAAATTATCAAACATTTAAGAAGAGCCTTTTGGAGCAATGAATGAGATTTCTAGGGTTTTGCCCCTCTTTTATTTAGGTTTTTGAGGCTTCCAAAATTCCCTCAGTTCAAATTTTCAGAATTTAAACATGATGCACACATGAGCTAGCCTAGAGCAATGCCAGAAGCTAGGGATGTGACAACTCACCCCCACTAAACAAAAATCTCGTCCCGAGATTCAAGCGTAGGGTAAGGTGAAGGGGAGACGCAAACTGGTATAATCTTCACGATCCAGGTTGCACTTCAAATGAACGTTGATTTGAACACCATCTTGTCTTGAAGTCTTGCTCTGAGAACTCCAACTAACATGACAAGAAGAGGGAAGGAAAACTCTAGATTAATTAATCTTCTCAAAGAACGAACAACTCAGGATTAACTCACGGAATGAGACATAGAACCATCTCTCGGGTTGAGACACGAGTTACACATCAAGAGGGGTGGAAAGAGACGGATGACAAAGGTGCACTAGGTGGACAACAATTCCACACTTAAGAGGGTGGTAAACGATTGTCCACGTAGCGAGGAGTTAAGTTGACATGACACCATAATGATGCACCTTAGGGATGGTGACTCGTAGATATATATCCCTCTTAAGTGGCAAAAAGAATTACCTTTGATACAGAGATCATTGAAACTCTTTATACCAGCTTAAGGCAAATCATAATCGATCATTTAGAGGGGTTTGGTAGAATGGCATACTCAAACTTGGATGATGTGGATTACCTTGTTGAAGACAACGTAATGGATGAATTTTGCTTATCACCGGAAATGGAAGAGACCCATGGTAGAATGGCACATTGGCGGTGCAAGCTGGGAACAAAATGCAAATGCTGGGAATGATTCTGGTAACTGGGGAAGAACCCAACAATAGAGAGTGAATTCACTGTTGGAGTGGTTATAGCATAACCGAGGAAATCTGGGGCAATCCCAGCTAGTGCCGATGATAAGACGTAGCGCTTGTGCGTGCTCTCAAGAACTTGAGCATTTCCACATTCATCAAGCTTTTACCAACATCCGTGTCAAGGATCCTGGCAACACAACTTGCTACCATGATGAATGATGATGGATGATGCAGATGCAAAGGAAGATAACACCTTCTCAGATTTCACCTTAGCGAAGCCAAGGAACAAAATCTGGATGATCGACCGAGAGACATTTAGCACTCCGCTTCTAATGTTCTCCTTGATGTGCTAGTGTATCCCATTCATAGATACGGTTTGATAACTAGAACATCAAGTAAAAGGTCGGACTTCGGGATCTCAAAAATCCATAGGGCAACTAGGGAGTAAATCCTACGAAATCCCTATGGGGAGGTGGCCAACTTCTTCAATCAAGATACTGCAATAATAGGTCTTTCGGCTGGGAGGTGCTGGCCTCGACATCCACTTTACCAGTTATCGAGGAACCAATATTATAGTTCTTGGGGAAATGTTCCAACCATCATATCTGCCTGAGATTCAGCTCTGGTTGGTGTTAGGATATTCCAGGCTCATCGAGTCTTAGGAAGAAAAATGAAAGTTTGCAACACAAATCGACGAGATGACGTTGCGGGATTCTCGGGAGATGAACTACGATAGCAAGCTCCAAAACATGAGCTGGTTCTGCTACAAACATGTGAACACGTTGTCCCAGACAAGCATGACCACGTGGTAGTCTTATAATAAAACACTACCGAGTTCAGGAGGGGGAACCATCAACGAGGGTATCGAAGTTCTTTCATAAGTCCGG
>NW_025248621.1:0-2310 GCF_018294505.1 Triticum aestivum | reverse complement strand
AACAAAGTATGGACTTTGGTTGACTTGCCCGATGATCGGCAAGCCATTGAAAATAAATGGATCTTCAAGAAGAAGACTGACGCTGACGGTAATGTTACTGTCTATAAAGCTCGACTTGTTGCGAAAGGTTTTCGACAAGTTCAAGGGATTGACTACGACGAGACTTTCTCACCCGTAGCGATGCTCAAGTCTGTCCGAATCATGTTAGCAATTGCCGCATTTTATGATTATGAAATTTGGCAAATGGATGTCAAAACTGCATTCCTGAATGGATTTCTGGAAGAAGAGTTGTATATGATGCAACCGGAAGGTTTTGTCGATCCAAAGGGAGCTAACAAAGTGTGCAAGCTCCAGCGATCCATTTATGGACTGGTGCAAGCCTCTTGGAGTTGGAATAAACGCTTTGATAGTGTGATCAAAGCATTTGGTTTTATACAGACTTTTGGAGAAGCCTGTATTTACAAGAAAGTGAGTGGGAGCTCAGTAGCATTTCTGATATTATATGTGGATGACATATTGCTGATTGGAAATGATATAGAATTTCTGGATAGCATAAAGGGATACTTGAATAAGATTTTTTCAATGCAAGACCTCGGTGAAGCTGCATATATATTAGGCATCAAGATCTATAGAGATAGATCAAGACGCTTAATTGGACTTTCACAAAGCACATACCTTGACAAAGTTTTGAAGAAGTTCAAAATGGATCAAGCAAAGAAAGGGTTCTTGCCTGTACTACAAGGTGTGAGATTGAGTAAGACTCAATGCCCGACCACTGCAGAAGATAGAGAGAAGATGAAAGATGTTCCCTATGCTTCAGCCATAGGCTCTATCATGTATGCAATGCTGTGTACCAAACCTGATGTGTGCCTTGCTATAAGTTTAGCAGGGAGGTACCAAAGTAATCCAGGAGTGGATCACTGGACAGCGGTCAAGAACATCCTGAAATACCTGAAAAGGACTAAGGATATGTTTCTCGTTTATGGAGGTGACAAAGAGCTCATCGTAAATGGTTACGTTGATGAAAGCTTTGACACTGATCCGGACGATTCTAAATCGCAAACCGGATACGTGTTTACATTGAACGGTGGAGCTGTCAGTTGGTGCAGTTCTAAGCAAAGTGTCATGGCGGGATCTACGTGTGAAGCTGAGTACATAGCTGCTTCGGAAGCAGCAAATGAAGGAGTCTGGATGAAGGAGTTCATATCCGATCTAGGTGTCATACCTAGTGCATCGGGTCCAATGACAATCTTTTGTGACAATACTGGTGCAATTGCCTTAGCAAAGGAATCCAGATTTCACAAAAGAACCAAGCACATCAAAAGACGGTTCAATTCCATCCGGCATTTAGTCCAAGTGGGAGACATAGAAATTTGCAAGATACATACGGATCTGAATGTTGCAGACCCATTGACTAAGCCTCTTCCACGAGCAAAACATGATCAGCACCAAGACTCCATGGGTGTAAGAATCATTACTGTGTAATCTAGATTATTGACTCTAGTGCAAGTGGGAGACTGAAGGAAATATGCCCTAGAGGCAATAATAAAGTTATTATTTATTTCCTTATATCATGATAAATGTTTATTATTCATGCTAGAATTGTATTAACCGGAAACATAATACATGTGTGAATACATAGACAAACAGAGTGTCACTAGTATGCCTCTACTTGACTAGCTCGTTGATCAAAGATGGTTATGTTTCCTAGCCATAGACATGAGTTGTCATTTGATTAACGAGATCACATCATTAGGAGAATGATGTGATTGACTTGACCCATTCCGTTAGCTTAGCACTCGATCGTTTAGTATGTTGCTATTGCTTTCTTCATGACTTATACATGTTCCTATCACTATGAGATTATGCAACTCCCGTTTACCGGAGGAACACTTTGTGTGCTACCAAACGTCACAACGTAACTGGGTGATTATAAAGGTGCTCTACAGGTGTCTCCAAAGGTACTTGTTGGGTTGGCGTATTTCGAGATTAGGATTTGTCACTCCGATTGTCGGAGAGGTATCTCTGGGCCCACTCAGTAATACACATCACTATAAGCCTTGCAAGCATTGTGACTAATGAGTTAGTTGCGGGATGATGTATTACGGAACGAGTAAAGAGACTTGCCGGTAACGAGATTGAACTAGGTATCGAGATACCGACGATCGAATCTCGGGCAAGTAACATACCGATGACAAAGGGAACAACGTATGTTGTTATGCGGTCTGACCGATAAAGATCTTCGTAGAATATGTGGGAACCAATATGAGCATCCAGGTTCCGCTATTGGTTATTGACCGGAGAGGTGTC
>NW_025248620.1:0-2310 GCF_018294505.1 Triticum aestivum | reverse complement strand
ATTTGGGTTCGAGCTTATCAGGTTGAAGCTTTTTCACATAAGCATCGCAGCCCCAAACTTTCAGAAACGACAACTTTGGTTTCTTGCCAAACCACAGTTCATAAGGTGTCGTCTCAACGGATTTTGATGGTGCCCTATTTAACGTGAATGCGGCCGTCTTTAGAGCGTATCCCCAAAACAATAGCGGTAAATCAGTAAGAGACATCATAGATCGCACCATATCTAGTAAAGTATGATTACGACGTTCGGACACACCATTACGCTGTGGTGTTCCGGGTGGCGTGAGTTGCGAAACTATTCCGCATTGTTTCAAATGTACACCAAACTCGTAACTCAAATATTCTCCTCCACGATTAGATTGTAGAAACTTTATTTTCTTGTTACGATGATTTTCAACTTCACTCTGAAATTCTTTGAACTTTTCAAACGTTTCAGACTTATGTTTCATTAAGTAGATATACCCATATCTTCTTAAGTCATCTGTGAAGGTGAGAAAATAACGATATCCGCCACAAGCCTCAATATTCATCGGATCACATACATCTGTATGTATGATTTCCAACAAATCTGTTGCTCTCTCCATAGTACCGGAGAACAGTGTTTTAGTCATCTTGCCCATGAGGCACGGTTCGCAAGTACCAAGTGATTCATAATCAAGTGGTTCCAACAGTCCATCAGTATGGAGTTTCTTCATGCGCTTTACACCGATATGACCTAAACGGCAGTGCCACAAATAAGTTGCACTATCATTATCAACTCTGCATCTTTTGGCTTCAACACTATGAATATGTGTGTCACTACTATCGAGATTCAATAAAAATAGACCACTCTTTAAGGGTGCATGACCATAAAAGATATTACTCATATAAATAGAACAACCATTATTCTCAGATTTAAATGAATAACCATCTCGCATCAAATAAGATCCAGATATAATGTTCATGCTTAACGCTGGCACCAAATAACAATTATTTAGGTCTAATATTAATCCCGAAGGTAGATGTAGAGTAGCGTGCCGACTGCGATCACATCGACTTTGGAACCATTTCCCACGCGCATCGTCACCTCATCCTTAGCCAATCTTCGCTTAATCCATAGTCCCTATTTCGAGTTGCAAATATTAGCAAAAGAACCAGTATCAAATACCCAGGTGCTACTGGGAGCATTAGTAAGGTACACATCAATAACATGTATATCACATATACCTTTGTTCACCTTGCCATTCTTCTTATCCGCCAAATACTTGGGGCAGTTCCGCTTCCAGTGACCAGTCTGCTTGCAGTAGAAGCACTCAGTTTCAGGCTTAGGTCCAGGTTTGGGTTTCTTCTCTTGAGTAGCAACTTTCTTGTTGTTCCTTTTAAAGTTCCCCTTCTTCTTCCCTTTGCCCTTTTTCTTGAAACTAGTGGTCTTGTTGACCATCAACACTTGATGCTCCTTCTTGATTTCTACCTCCGCAACTTTCAGCATTGCGAAGAGCTCGGGAATAGTCTTATTCATCCCTTGCATATTATAGTTCATCACGAAGCTCTTGTAGCTTGGTGGCAGTGATTGGAGAATTCTGTCAATGACGCAATCATCTAGAAGATTAACTCCCAATTGAATCAAGTGATTATTATACCCAGACATTTTGAGTATATGCTCACTGACAGAACTGTTCTCCTCCATCTTGCAGCTATAGAACTTATTGGAGACTTCATATCTCTCAATCCGGGCATTTGCTTGAAATATTAACTTCAACTCCTGGAACATCTCATATGCTCCATGACGTTCAAAACGTCGTTGAAGTCCCGATTCTAAGACGTAAAGCATGGCACACTGAACTATCGAGTAGTCATCAGCTTTGCTCTGCTAAACGTTCATAACATCTGGTGTTGCTCCAGCAGCAGGCCTGGCACCCAGTGGTGCTTCCAGGACGTAATTCTTCTGTGCAGCAATGAGGATAATCCTCAAGTTACGGACCCAGTCCGTGTAATTGCTACCATCATCTTTCAACTTTGCTTTCTCAAGGAACGCATTAAAATTCAACGGAACAACAACATGAGCCATCTATCTACAATCAAGCATAAACAAGCAAGATACTATCAGGTACTAAGTTTCATGATAAATTTAGGTTCAATTAATTTACTTAAAGAACTCCCACTTAGATAGACATCCCTCTAATCCTCTAAGTGATTACGTGATCCAAATCAACTAAACCATGTCCGATCATCACGTGAGATGGAGTAGTTTCATTGGTGAACATCACTATGTTGATCATATCTACTATATGATTCACGCTCGACCTTTCGGTCTCCATGTTCCGAGGCCATA
>NW_025248619.1:0-2310 GCF_018294505.1 Triticum aestivum | reverse complement strand
CTCCCACATCCGGCGACTGCGCCCAGGTCCAGGCGCCTCCACCTCCAGCCCAGGCGCTCCTCCTCTCCCACGTCCAGGAGCTCCTCCTGGCCCGTGCATGCCCAGGTGGAGGCTCTTCCTCGACCTGCTGCTGGGCTCGGCTGCGGCCCAGGTTCATCTCCTCAACCGGAGCTGCTGCCTGCATTTGATTCAGATGTTTGTTGCCGACAATTCAACAAATAATGTGAACAAGTTAACTGAATTTGGCAGTACTGATGGAGTATAATTCAGAGATATCACTAAATTTGAACTGATAATTTGAACAAGAATGCCAAATGTATGTATACAGAAAGAATGCCAAATAGAGTAAAACTGTAGGTCTTGATTCCTTTTCAAAATTTTAGAAAGATACTCCAACAATTTGCATCATAATGGAGTACTTACTCTGCTTAAGAGGAAAGGAGACCCCTGTTTCGTGCTTAATATTCACAGCCCATGGCTCCATGGCCAGGAGAGAACCTGAAGCTACCCTTTGGTGCTGCTGATGCTACCAGCGTTTGAAGTACTCATTCCTGGGAAAATATGGCACAAGAAGCATCATTAAAAAAATACTCATTCCTCAAGTTTCTTTAATCTTTTACTATGATCAGCACTTGCTGTTAACAGTTGCTATGAGTAAGAGCCGCGACTTGCTGTTAACAGTGGCACCAAGCATCTCTACTCGGTGGCAATCTTTCGGAATGGAGTCCGGAGTCGTCGTAGTCGTAGTCGCAGCTCTTGTACACGGTCCTATCAAGAAGAAGAGAGCACGTCCTACTATAACAGTAAGTCCTACTTGTAGCTCCAACATACTCCTGAAAGAAGTGCTCACATGCTACTGTACTGCTGCAAGAAGTGCTAGCAAATGGCTTAAATGTATCAGGTCCTACTCTAGTTTACTCCAGTTTAGGTTGCAGAAAAAATGCACTACTATGGACTATGGAGTATCAGGTCCCTAGCAAAAATGCACTACAAAGCAAGCAATAATGCTACTCCAATTTTCACAGATTAAAGCAATACTGACTGCAAGCAATATTGCAAAATTACAGAGAACCAAAATTGCAAAATTCAGTACTCCATAACATTACTGAAACTTTACTGTGCTTGGAACTATACTGAAACTTTAGTCCATATATATATGATCATTTTTGTTTGAAAAGTTTCATTTAATTTTGTGTTAAGTAGTTTTAATTAATTAAAGTTTTTAACTGCTTGAGATGAGAGAAATGAGAATAAGAGAGAAGGGCTACTGCTTGCAAGCACAGCTGCTTGCAAGTCCTACAGTAAATGATTTCAGTTAATCAAAGAGGAGACGGTGGTCAGACCTTGATGCAGTACAAGTGGAGTATTGCCTGGCCGCCGCGCTTGTGGAACGCCATGGAGCTCCAGATTTAAGCCCTGGCCAAGTTAAATGAGCTCCAGATTAAAGCCCTGGCCATCTACGACGACGTCCAGATGCGGCTCATCATCACGGCGACATCCAGATGCGGCTCCAGCTCCTCCCGCTCGTGCTCCAGCTCCCCACGCCGCCGTCTTCACGCCCGGGCCGGTTCAGCGCCTCCTTCAAGCCTCAAAGCAGATCGACTGCCGGCGCACTCAGATCTAGCGCCAGTGCGCACGTCCTCCTCGCCCAGCAGCGTGTTGCCGGCGCATAAAAATGGCAGCTTTCTGCATCTACTCCTCGCCCAGCACCGCGTTGCCGGAGTAGGAGAGGGCGGCGCGTGGGGAGCGGTAAGCTAGGCGGCGGCGCGTGGGGAGCGGTGAGCTAGGCGGCGGTGCGGAGCAAGATGCCGGCGAGAGGGAGAGAGAGAGGGCATGTCGCGCGCGAGAGAGAGACGAGTGGAGGGGAGCGAGTGGTGGGCGGCGTCGCGCGAGAGAGAGGGGAACGTGTCGGTCGGCACGAGAAGAGGGGTAGAATGGGAAACTCGAGAAATTTCGTAGGCTAGGAAATTTTGTACTACAGATCGTTAAACGACCTACATTTCGGAACAGAGGGAGTAGCATCTATGTAAGTGGCACCCGCACGACTCACTAACCCACGCCCCTCTCACTGTAACCACCGCCGCCGCTTCCTTCCCCCACGTCGGCGGCCTCTCTCCACCGCGCACCGCCCTCCTCCTTCCCCGACGCCAGCTGCCTCCCTCCGCCACGCGCCGCCGTCCTCCTTCCCCGACGCCGGCCGCCGCCCTCCACCCCGCGCCGCCCTCCTCCTTCCCCGGCACCGGCCGCCTCCCTCCACTACGCGCCGCTCCTCCTTCCCTGCCGTCGGACGCCTCCCTCCACCACGCGCCG
>NW_025248618.1:0-2310 GCF_018294505.1 Triticum aestivum | reverse complement strand
ACGAGCCGACTCCGTTGAACGCTGGGACAGCAAGAAACTCGCGAGCTCATGCAGCGCGTCCCAGCCCACATGTCGCGGCCGCCATGACGGCAACACCAAGCGCCTGCCTAGCCCTGGCCCTGGCCGCGCGTCCTCAGCAGAGCGCTGGGACTTGCACAAGAAGCCTCGCCCGGAGCACATGCCTCAGACTAACGCGACGGCCACGGCACCGCAGAAGGCCGTGTTCGCCGGGCCCTGCTTCTACGCCTCGCCGGACCCGAGCATGCTCCCCATGCCCTCCTTCTTTCTGCGCGCACATTAGCCTTCACTCTGTACTACAAGTAGTAATTGTTACAAGTCCATCATGGCGATCTAGTTCCTTTCTAAGGAGTAGTGTTGTGTAGCAGGATCTTGTAATCCCTTTTATTTCATCTCACCTAGTGAAAAAGCATCGGTCTCCACAGCATTTGGACCATGCTACTCCTGTGTTATGATTCCAATTAATGAAACCAAAATACAGGAAATGATGTTTAATTTTCAAGATTTTTTGGTTGGTGTAGCTTAATTTCAGCAACCTATAATGTATCCTAGCGTTCAATTTGAAGTTAACTAATAAGATGAACAGATTATATGCAGTTCTCATAATTTAACGAGTTGGTATTGCTTCTTGAACCAAACACAAACATGAACCAGTCATCCCCGTCGCTCGCTTGATGGAACACCATTCCACTCTTCACTCTTCCCCTCCTCCACATGATCTCGCCCCAGTGTGGCCAGCGAGTCGCGGCACTCGCTGCTGCCTTGATAAAGCATTAAGCATGAGACGTGGGAGTTACACATTGGTTGCCTTGCCAGTCCATCAAGCTCGTCGTAGCCTCTCTGGTCTCCCTCATAATCATAATTTGTGACGCCCTAACATTTGCTCCATAGGACTAGAGAGCGAGGGCTTGGTCTTAAGATTTTCCAGTGCTTTTTCTAGATTATATTTCCTGGTACTAAAATGGCAACACATACATCATGCTTGGTCACAGCCGGCCCATTTTCTTAAGGAATGCATTTGTCGCCCAGTTTAATCAAGCATTGGAGCCCAATAGCCATGTACTGATGCATGTGGCCTATCATCTGATAGTTTGCATGCCAGATTTGAGGCTAGGGTTCCGAAAAACTACCACTATTTTGAAATTCCCTAAAACCTACCACTTTTTGGGTTACTTGTCTCAAGAAACTACCATGTTGCATTGTTGATTTTGTTAGTTAATTTTAATCATGTTTATGACAGATTCGGTCCACTCGTCAGGTCTGACATGGCATAAAAGTTAACACCATTAGTTTTGACCATTAGGTTACCGTTATGACAGGTGGATCCCACATGTCGATCCCTTCAATAAAATACAAAAGCAATTAGGTCCTGTAACTTTTAAAAAAACACAATCGGGTCCATATAACTTTTTAAAACAAGCTCGTCCCCACCTCAGCGCGGCGTTCGAGCACTAGCTGCGCCATCCCTATTGCCCAACTGTGGTGGCAGAGCTCAAGGGCATGCTCCTTGCTTCCGGCTGATGCACGCCCTTGCCTGACCTCCTCCCCGCGTAGCTCGCACAACGATGCCCCACACACGCATCGTCGACCATTGTCTTGCAGGAGACAGACATAACGTTGTCCGGTTAGACAAGCTCTACCGCTCAGCACCAGCGGCTGAGTATGGCAGCCACGAAGCGCGCCAGCGTCGGCGAGGAGACCACCACCAGGATGTGTTGGAACATGCGGAGGAGGTAGTTTTCGCCAAACTTGCAGGCCATCGGCACCAGGTTGCGTTCGTACAGGTCGTAGCCGACCTGCAACCAGTTGGCGAAGATGGGAACCGATGGTAGCCTCAGCTTCCGGCCCTGGATCTTGGACACTCGCCTGGGTCAGCGCTGTGCATACGGCTCAGGAGGAAGATGCGAGGAAGGAGAGGAGGCTACGGAGGTAGAGCTGGCAGCAACTCCAGTGGGTAGCGGATGACCGTCACCGCAGGCGGGCGGCGGCGCCGGTGAGCGCCCTGTGCGGCAGGCACATCGGGTGGAGAGAGAAAGAGAGAGAAGTTTACGTGTGGGACCACCAGGTCATAGCGGTCAACCTAACTGTCTAGATAATGGTGTTGACTTTTTTGCCACATGGAGCTGACTTTTTTGATAACTGTCTAGATAATGCCGCCTGCAGGCCAAGCCTCCCTGGCGAGGATTCCCGGCCACGACGACCGCGGCCTGGACGTCGAGCCGGGATCCCTCCTCCCCAAGATCCATTGATCCATGGTCAGAATCATCAGATCTCAAGGAGGAGGCGCAGATG
>NW_025248617.1:0-2310 GCF_018294505.1 Triticum aestivum | reverse complement strand
TATTGGATACCGACGATCGAATCTCGGGCAAGTAACATACCGATGACAAAGGGAACAACGTATGTTGTTATGCGGTCTGACCAATAAAGATCTTCGTAGAATATGTAGGAGCCAATATGGGCATCCAGGTCCCGCTATTGGTTATTGACCGGAGACGTGTCTCGGTCATGTCTACATTGTTCTCGAACCCGTAGGGTCCGCACGCTTAAGGTTACGATGACAGTTATATTATGAGTTTATGCATTTTGATGTACCGAAGGTTGTTCGGAGTCCCGGATGTGATCACGGACATGACGAGGAGTCTCTAAATGGTCGAGACGTAAAGATTGATATATTGGAAGCCTATATTTGGATATCGGAAGTGTTCCGGGTGAAATCGGGATTTTACCGGAATACCGAGAGGGTTACCGGAACCCCCCGGGAGCTATTTGGGCCATAGTGGGCCTTAGTGGAAAAGAGAAGGGGCTGCCCTAGATGGGCTGCGCGCCCCCCCCCTTCCCCTAGTCCTATTAGGACTAGGAGAGGTGGCCGGCCCCCTCCTCCTCTTTTCCCCTCCGAGGAATCCTAGTTGGACTAGGATTGGAGGGGGGATCCTACTCCCAGAGGGAGTAGGACTCTCCTGCGCCTCCCCCCCTTGGCCGGCCAGCCTCCCCTCCTCTCCTCCTTTATATACGGAGGCAGGGGCACCTCTAAACACACAAGTTGACACAAGTTGATCCACGTGATCGATTCCTTAGCCGTGTGCGGTGCCCCCTGCCACCATATTCCTCGATAATACTGTAGCGGAGTTTAGGCGAAGCCCTGCTGCTGTAGTTCATCAAGATCGTCACCACGCCGTCGTGCTGACAAAACTCTTCCCCGACACTTTGCTGGATCGGAGTCCGGGGATCATCATCGAGCTGAACGTGTGCTCGAACTCGGAGGTGCCGTAGCTTCGGTGCTTGATCGGTTGGATCGAGAAGACGTACGACTACTTCCTCTACGTCGTGTCATCGCTTCCGCAGTCGGTCTGCGTTGGGTACGTAGACAATACTCTCCCCTCGTTGCTATGCATCACATGATCTTGCGTGTGCGTAGGAAATTTTTTGAAATTACTACGAAACCCAACAGTGGCATCCGAGCCTAGGTTATTGATGTTGATGTTATTTGCACGAGTAGAACACAAGTGAGTTGTGGACGATACAAGTCATACTGCCTACCAGCATGTCATATTTTGGTTCGGCGGTATTGTTGGACGAGACGACCCAGACCAACCTTACGCGTACGCTTACGCGAGACCGGTTCCCTCGACGTGCTTTGCACAGAGATGGCTTGCGGGCGACTGTCTCTCCAACTTTAGTTGAACCAAGTATGGCTACGCCCGGTCCTTGCGAAGGTTAAAACGGAGTCTATTTGACAAACTATCGTTGTGGTTTTGATGCGTAGGTGAGATTGGTTCTTACTTAAGCCCGTAGCAGCCACGTAAAAACATGCAACAACAAAATAGAGGACGTCTAACTTGTTTTTGCAGGGCATGTTGTGATGTGATATGGTCAAGGCATGATGCTGAATTTTATTGTATGAGATGATCATGTTTTGTAACCAAGTTATCGGCAACTGGCAGGAGCCATATGGTTGTCGCTTTATTGTATGCAATGCAATCGCGATGTAATGCTTTACTTTATTGCTAAACGGTAGTGATAGTCGTGAAAGCATAAGATTGGCGAGACGACAACGATGCTACGATGGAGATCAAGGTGTCGCGCCGGTGACGATGGTGATCATGACGGTGCTTCGGAGATGGAGATCACAAGCACGAGATGATGATGGCCATATCATATCACTTACATTGATTGCATGTGATGTTTATCTTTTTATGCATCTTATCTTGCTTTGATTGATGGTAGCATTATAAGATGATCTCTCACTAAATTATCAAGAAGTGTTCTCCCTGAGTATGCACCGTTGCCAAAGTTCGTCGTGCCCAGACACCACGTGATGATCGGGTGTGATAAGCTCTACGTCCATCTACAACGGGTGCAAGCCAGTTTTTGCACACGCAGAATACTCAGGTTAAACTTGACGAGCCTAGCATATGCAGATATGGCCTCGGAACACGGAGACCGAAAGGTCGAGCGTGAATCATATAGTAGATATGATCAACATAAATGATGTTCACCATTGAAAACTACTCCATCTCACGTGATGATCGGTCATGGTTTAGTTGATTTGGATCACGTAATCACTTAGAAGATTAGAGGGATGTCTATCTAAGTGGGAGTTCTTAAGTAATATGATTAATTGAACTTAAATTTATCATGAACTTAGTAC
>NW_025248616.1:0-2310 GCF_018294505.1 Triticum aestivum | reverse complement strand
AAAAAAAGTCAAGGATAGCCTTTGCCATGCTTATTTTGCTAGTATACATATTGCTGTTTGAAAACAGAAAGTTTACCGCTGTTGCAAAAATTCCCTAGATAAGTCAGAGAATGGTCTAACGTTGAATCTTTTTTCAAAATAAGCTCTGATAAATTTATTACAATGGGAATTTTAGTTCATAATTTTTGGAGTTAGGGAAGTATTTATACTCTTGCATTCTTTACAGACTGTACTGTTTTGGCAGATTGCTGTTATGTTTGCATTGTTTGCTTGCTTAATGATTCTATTTGAGGATAGAAGTATTAAATATGCAGAGGCATTTAGTATGAAATGTTGAATAATAATTTTAGTGATTTGTTCCAGTAGAAAATGATAAGGTTTTGCATTGGTTTATACTAAAGTATCTCACGAGTTCTTGTTGAGTTTGTTGTGAATGAAGCTTTTGATAAAAAGAGAAACCATGATATGAGAGGAATTAAGGAGACACAAAAGTTCAAGCTTGGGGATGCCCAAGGCACCCCAAGATAATATTTCAAGAAATCTCAAGCATCTAAGCTTGGGGATGCCCCGGTAGGCATCCCACCTTTCTTCTTCAACAACTATCGGTTAGTATCGGTTGAGCCTAAGTTTTTGCTTCTTCACATGAGTTGTGCTATCCTTGCATTGTAGTTTTCTTTAGCTTTGCTTGCTGTTTGAATGAATTATCAAGATCTGAAATTATTAAATGAGAGAGAGCCATACATGAATTGGAATTTGTTAGAATACTCTATGTGCTTCACTTATATCTTTTGAGCTTGATAGTTTTGCTCATAGCACTTCACTTATATCTTTTGAGCGTGATAATTTTTGCTCTAGTGCTTCACTTATATCTTTTAGAGCACGGTGGTGGATTTGTTTTGAAGAAATTTATGAACTCTCATGCTTCACTTAGATTATTTTGAGAGTCGTTAATAGCATGGTAATTTGCTTAATGTTAATATACTTGGTGTTCAAGATATGTGAAACTTTCTTTTGAGTGAATTGAATACTAAGATAACTTTGATGCTTCATAATTGTTTTGAGATATGGAGGTGATAATATCAAAATCGTGCTAGTTGGGTAATTGTGAATTTGAGAAATGCTTGTGTTGAAGTTTGCAAGTCCCGTAGCATGCACGTATGGTTAAAGTTGTGTAACAAATTTGAAACATGAAGTGTACCTGGCTTGTGCATCCTTATGACTGGCGGTCGGGGACGAGCGATGGTCTTTTCCTACCAATCTATCCCCCTAGGAGCATGCGCGTAGTACTTGATTTTTGATGACTTCTAAATTTTTGCAATAAGTATATGAGTTCTTTTGACTAATGTTGAGTCCATGGATTATACGCACTCTCACCTTTCCGCCTTTGCTAGCCTCTTCGGTACCGTGCATTGCCCTTTCTCACCTTGAGAGCTGGTGCAAACTTCGCCAGTGCATCCAAACCCCGTGATACGATACGCTCTATCACACATAAACCTCCTTATATCTTCCTCAAAACATCCACCATACCTACCTATCATGGAATTTCCATAGCCATTCCGAGATATATTGCCATGCAACTTCCACCATCATCATCATGACATACATTACTTTTGTCAGATTGCCATTGCATGATCTTGTAGTTGACATCGTGTTTGTGGCAAAGCCACCATGCATTATTTTTCATACGTGTCACTCTTGATTCATTGCACCATCCCGGTACACCGCCGGAGGCATTCATATAGAGTCATATCTTGTTCTAAGTTTCGGGTTGTAATCCTTATGTTGTGATCAATAGAAGTGTGATGATCATCATTATTAGAGCATTTCCCAAAAAAAGAGACAGGCCAAAAAAAGAAGAGAAAGGCCCAAAAAAAAGAAAATAAAAAGGGCAATGCTACTATCTCTTTTTCCACACTTGTGCTTCCAAGTAGCACCTTGTTCTTCATGTAGCGAGTCTCATATATTGTGCTTCAAAGTAGCACCATGCTTTTCGTGTAGTGAGTCTCATGTGTTATCACTTTCATATACTGTTGGGAATTTTTCATTATAGAACTTGGCTTGTATATTCCTACGATGGGCTTCCTCAAAATGCCCTAGGTCTTCGTGAGCAAGGAAGTTGGATGCACACCCACTACTTTTCTTTTGTTGAGCATTCATAGCTCTAGTGCATCCGTTGCATGGCAATCCCTACTCCTCATGTTGACATCAATTGATGGGCATCTCCATAGCCCGTTGATTAGCCTCGTCAATGAGAGACTTTCTCCTTTTTTGTCTTCTCCACACAATCCCCATCATCATATTCTATTCCAC
>NW_025248615.1:0-2310 GCF_018294505.1 Triticum aestivum | reverse complement strand
AACGCATTTTGGGGTTCAACAACTATGGAAATCGCTTCGGGACCCCTAAATGTTGAGTAATAGTCCTCGAATCGCGTCAGAATTGGCCCAAACTGTGAGTGTTGAGGACAGACACGCAAACGCACCCCGGGAATTGTCAATCATGGAAATCGCTCTGGGACGCCAAAATGGTGAATAATCGTGCACGAAATGGACCAGAGTCGACCAAAATTGTGTGTTGATGACTGACATGTAAACGCACCACGGAGTTCGTCAATCGTGGAAATCACTGCGGGACGCCCAAAACTAATTAATAGTGCAAGAAACGGGCCAAAATCGGCCCAAACTGCGATTGTTGATGATCGACACGTAAGCGCACCATGGGGTTCAACAACCATGGAAATCGCTTTGGGGCCCCAAAACGGTGAGTAATAGTCGACGAAACGGGGCAGAAGCGGCCCAAAATGCGAGTGTTTCTAACCGACACATAAACGCACCCCGGTGTTCGTCAATCATGGAAATCACACCGGGACGCCAAAACAGAGTAATAGTCCAAGAAACGGGCCAGAATTGGCAAAAACTATGAATGTTGATGACAGACACGTAAGTGCACCTTGGAGTTCAACAACCATGGTAATCGCTCTGGGACCCCAAAGCGGCGAGTAATAGTGCACGAAACGGACCAGAATCGGCCAAAATTGTGAGTGTTGATGACCGAAACGTAAACGCACCACGGCGTTCGTAAATTGTGGAAATCACTCCAGGACCCCCGAAACTAAGTAATAGTCCAAGAAATGGGCCAGAATCGGCCAAAACTGCGAGTGCCACAAAACGAGCCCGAATCGGCCGAAACTGCGAGTGTTGATGATCGACACGTAAACGCACCCCGGGGTTTGTTAATTGCGCAAGTCACACCGGGACCCCAAACAGTGAGTAATAGTCCACGAAACGGGCCAGAATCGGCCACAACTGTGAGTGTTCATGACCGGCACGTAAACGCATTTTGGGGTTCAACAACTATGGAAATCGCTTCGGGACCCCTAAATGTTGAGTAATAGTCCTCGAATCGCGTCAGAATTGGCCCAAACTGTGAGTGTTGAGGACAGACACGCAAACGCACCCCGGGAATTGTCAATCATGGAAATCGCTCTGGGACGCCAAAATGGTGAATAATCGTGCACGAAATGGACCAGAGTCGACCAAAATTGTGTGTTGATGACTGACATGTAAACGCACCACGGAGTTCGTCAATCGTGGAAATCACTGCGGGACGCCCAAAACTAATTAATATTGCAAGAAACGGGCCAAAATCGGCCCAAACTGCGATTGTTGATGATCGACACGTAAGCGCACCATGGGGTTCAACAACCATAGAAATCGCTTTGGGGCCCCAAAACGGTGAGTAATAGTCGACGAAACGGGCCAGAAGCGGCCCAAAATGCGAGTGTTTTCTAACCGACACATAAACGCACCCCGGTGTTCGTCAATCATGGAAATCACACCGGGACGCCAAAACAGAGTAATAGTCCAAGAAACGGGCCAGAATTGGCAAAAACTATGAATGTTGATGACAGACACGTAAGTGCACCTTGGAGTTCAACAACCATGGTAATCGCTCTGGGACCCCAAAGCGGCAAGTAATAGTGCACGAAACGGACCAGAATCGGCCAAAATTGTGAGTGTTGATGACCGAAACATAAACGCACCACGGCGTTCGTAAATTGTGGAAATCACTCCAGGACCCCCGAAACTAAGTAATAGTCCAGGAAATGGGCCAGAATCGGCCAAAACTGCGAGTGCCACAAAACGAGCCCGAATCGGCCGAAACTGCGAGTGTTGATGATCGACACGTAAACGCACCCCGGGGTTTGTTAATTGCGCAAGTCACACCGAGACCCCAAACAGTGAGTAATAGTCCACGAAACGGGCCAGAATCGGCCACAACTGTGAGTGTTCATGACCGGCACGTAAACGCATTTTGGGGTTCAACAACTATGGAAATCGCTTCGGGACCCCTAAATGTTGAGTAATAGTCCTCGAATCGCGTCAGAATTGGCCCAAACTGTGAGTGTTGAGGACAGACACGCAAACGCACCCCGGGAATTGTCAATCATGGAAATCGCTCTGGGACGCCAAAATGGTGAATAATCGTGCACGAAATGGACCAGAGTCGACCAAAATTGTGTGTTGATGACTGACATGTAAACGCACCACGGAGTTCGTCAATCGTGGAAATCACTGCGGGACGCCCAAAACTAATTAATAGTGCAAGAAACGGGCCAAAATCGGCCCAAACTGCGATTGTTGATGATCGACACGTAAGCGCACCAT
>NW_025248614.1:0-2310 GCF_018294505.1 Triticum aestivum | reverse complement strand
GGATGCCGCTAAAAACTTTCTCTGATCCGATCTATGTTGCCTTTGAAACCTTTCACTCTTAACTGATGAACTCCCCACAAGCCGGCTCCTCCCATAGATGCTTCCACGCGTCTTCTATGCAGCTATATTGACACTTTGCTACCCATTAAGCAGTATCCAGCCGCGGACTTCGTCAAAGGGAAAATAGTTATCCCTCGTGAGAGAAAGCACCATGTTGATCATACTAAGGGCAGTATGGTGAGGATAGCCCGGCCGGAAACTCGCTGGTGCCGACCGCCCGAGAGTTGGCATAAACAATGTGGACGGAGCCTTTGCCGAGGAGCTCCGTGTTGGTGGAGCGGGGATGGTTCTACGGGATCATACGTGCAGTGTCATTTATTCATCCTGTCGCTATCTCAGGTCCTGCTCCTCAGTGCTGGAGGCAGAACTAGTGGCATGTATGGACGGAATCAATATTGCAAGAGCCTGGAGTACGGCTCCTCTGATACTGGAGACAGACTGCTTAGTCGCTGTCAACATGCTCACCGTGAAGGAGACGAATAGATCGCCATGTGCGTCTCTGATAGGAGAGATAAAGAGATTACTTGGGGAAGCTGGTGATTATGTATTTGCACATGTTGGGAGGAAAGGGAATAAAGTAGCTCATGCATTAGCCAGCATGGGGAGAATAGAGCATCGTATTGCTGTATGGCTGCGTGGGGGGCCGAATATTATTGGCAATTTGTGCCAAACAGATTGTAATGCTCCTACTTAATTAATGAAATCCTTTCATTCGCAAAAAAACTCCTCACTGTCGTCTTTTGTTTATATGGTGAGTCGCGAGCTTGTCGATCTCTTAATAGATCCCTCCAAAAACATAACACCACCATGTGCTGGCCTCATGATGCGTGCCAACTGTCGTGGTTTTGTCATGGCAGATGTCCCCTTGAAAGGACTTAGTGGTGAGGCCATCGCAACTAGGTAGTAGCTTGAACAGGATGGTCGGAATTGAGAGACGTTAGGTATTACCCAGGTTCTGCCCCTCGTGGTGGAGGTAAAAGCCTACATCTTGCTTCACCGATATTGATGATGATGATGATCTCAGTCACCCGGGCGGTGTTTCGCTACCTCTATCTTGAGAGCATCTACTTTGATCTTGTCTAAGACTTGATCGTCTGTCCCAACTTGTCCTCCTTGGAGTGCCCTGCCCCTCCTTATATAGGTTGAAGGGCGGCTTACATGTAGAGTCCTAGTAGGATTAGGACTAGTCTATCTTCTACTATAAGTCTGATACAAGTCCGGGTCTTGCTTTCCTAGCAGGGTCTTGCTCTTCTTGGACCTTCTCCATGAGCCGCCCGTCCAGGCCTCTCCTTGAGCTGTCCCTCTCACGAACCGCCAGGTCCGGGTGGCTTATTGATGAGGCGCCAAGTCCCAGCCAGGTCACCAGTGAGTCGCCAAGTTCGGCCGGGTTACCAGCGAGTCGCTAAGTCCCAGTCGGGTCATACTTCAAGCCGGGTTATACCGCGAAGTATATCCCCGACAGTGATATAATAAAACTGTCAAAATAGATGCAAAACATTTGCAATGGCGAATACATCAAACACGGTTCATATTTTAGTTGCATGTGCGAGGCGGGGCATATGGTTCACTCGAATGAATTGTTTGCGATGAGGCAAAACAACAGAAACGGGCAGCTAGATGAAGGTGTGTGCGATATATGGCATACCGTTTACTCGGATCAACTATTTGTGATTAGGCAACACAACATAAACGGTCAGCCAAATCAAGGTGTCTGCGATTAATGGCATATACTTCACACGGATGAACTGTCTGCGATTAGGTAACACAAGAGAAAAGGTCAGCCAGATCAAGGTGTTTGTGATTGACCGCATACACTTCACATGGATTAACTGTTTGCGATTAGCCACATGATAGGACTCCATCGTATCTACTTTTCCGAACTCTTTTGCCCTTGTTTTATACTCTAATTTGCATGATTTGAATGGAACTAACCCGGACTGACGCTGTTTTCAGCAGAACTGCCATGGTGTTATTTTTGTGCAGAAATAAAAGTTCTCGGAATGACCAAAAACTTCACAGAGATAATTTTTGGAATAAATAAAAAATATTGGCGAAATAATCAACAAAAGGGGACCCACACCCTATCCACAAGGGTGGGGGCGCGCCCACCCCCCTGGGCGCGTCCCTTGTCTTGTGGGCCCCTTGGACCTCCACCGACCTCAACTCCAACTCCATATATTCATGTTCGGGGAGAAAAAAAACAGAGAGAAGGATTCATCGCATTTTACGATACGGAGCCGCCGCCAAGCC
>NW_025248613.1:0-2310 GCF_018294505.1 Triticum aestivum | reverse complement strand
CTCTTCCTCGCCGGCCTCGCTCGGCTCAGCTTCAGAGCCGGCAGGCTCTTCCTCGCCAATGAACTCCGCGCTCTCGGCGAGGTTTGCCGCCTCTGCCGCCTCCGCCTCCTCCACAGTGAACCCGAACGCGCCCGCGGCAGCTGCGGCCGCAACCTCTTCCGCCCTAGTGGCGATGCGCTGCAGCTCCTCGTCGGTGGTGTCACGGGTGAGGCTCTTCTGCTCGTCAGCGCGGACCGGCACTTCTTCTAAGTTTTGAAGAACGCTTGCACAACGTCATCCGCAGGCTCTTGCCAAGTTGGAACGATTCCGTGTGAATCGCACAATGGCATCATGGCGCGGATCCGGTCAAGCGAAGAATTATTGCACAATGGAATGACGCCCCTCGCCAGCGTGAATGGGTGCTGGGGATCGCGTTTGAACAACTCCAGGAGCATCGCATCCAGCTCCAAGACGGTGAAGTTGTAGTTGAGGCCCGACCGCAGCCTCATGATGACCGCCGAGTTCTTGAATTCCCAAGCGGGCCTCCCCCTCTCCTGCAGGGGGGCGATGCGGCGGCGGAGGAAATCTGGGCCTACAGCGCCTACAGTGAGCCCGGCAAGCCTGAGGCGAAGGATCCTAGTAATGACGATCTTCAGCCTCTCGTCTTCCGGGGCCATGTTGCTCCAGTCATTGCCGCGCACTATTGGAGCTTGGCGCACGGCGGTGAAGGGCTGCGGATTCTCCTCGACGATCCAGCACCACTCCGCTCTCCACTCCTCCCACTTGTTGCGGAGCTCACCCTCCAAGTACGCCTCCTTCTTGCCGACTCTCGAGATCCAGGTGATCCCTCCGGCAAGCGGCTCTCCTCTCTCTACCCGAGGCATGAAGAAGTGGCGGAAAAGGGCAACATTGGGGTGGACTCCGACAAAGTTTTCGCACAAATGTGCGAAAACTGCCATGGTCAGAACGGCGTTGGGGGTGAAATCAAGGAGGCGGAGGCCGTAGGTGTTCATGATATCGTAGAAGAACTCTGAGAAGGGCGGGCAGAGCCCGCAATAGAAGAACAGCGCAAAGAATGGGTACCCATTTGGAGCCAGTTCCGAAGCAGCGGCCGGGAGTACCCTCGTGCGCAGATGCGCCCGCGTCTCCGTGGCCCAAAAGAGGTAGAAGTACTCCCTCAGCTCCTTCGCGCCGAGCTGGGGGGAGAAGATCGCCCGCTCCTTCCGCAGCGCCGCGAGCCGCTGCGCCTCGGCCGACTTCACGCCCTTTCCCTTGTCGGCTTTCGAAGCCATGGCGGAGGTGGTGGGGGAGGTCGACGACGTTGGTGATGCTGGTGGCAATGGGGGGCGGAGCGCTGCTCTCTCGGCTTCGAGAAGAAGGGGGGGAGCGGCGGAGGTTCGTGAAGATGGAGTAGTAGCAACCAGCAAGGGGGAACGAACTGCCCCTGTTTCCTCTGCTTATAAAGAGGGACGGAGCGGACGTTTCGCCCTTCCGAATAAAGAACCACCCACGATCTCTCCCACGACGCCGCATTCAACGCGTGCCGTTAGGGGAGAACGCGGTGGATACGGAGCGAGATTCGGCGTGGCCCAGTCCACGTGTGCCCGTGCCCTGTCTTGGGCCTGGCCCAACAGCGCTCGGCACCGTGTCTGGCCCAGGCCCGGGGGCTCCTGTCGGTGTACTAGAATAGGGGTACCCTAGTACCCCGAACTTGTGCACGGGCAGTTGCAGCACCCCGCGGCAAGGCTTGTCGGGCGAACGCCAAGATCCTCCGTGGTTCCCTTGGAGCCATTCAAGAACAAAGTATTTAAGCTCAGGAGACAAGTCCCCGGCAAGAGGAGCTTGCCGGGAAGGCCAACCAAGGCACTCCAAGGAACTTGCCGCGACGCGCCACGCGCTCCGGCAAGGCAACAAGGCCCCGGCAAGAGGAGCTTGCCGGGAAGACCAACCAAGGTACCTCGAGGCCCGGTGAGCGACAAGCTTCCGGACCCGACAAGATAACAGCAGCGGCAAGGCGCTTGCCGTAGCAGGCGGCCACTCTGTGCCCACGCTCCAGCGCATCCACCAATGTGTCGCTCTGGGGGCCTCTCCAGGCGCGCGTGGCGGGAGGCTGTACAGCCAGCGGTGCGCAGTGGCATGCGAAGCTGACAAGATCGCCATCGTGGCGAACGGTGGCGCCCCTAACGGTCCTTTTCTGCACTGTTTGGGCGACTCAGACGGGCATTTAATGCCCTTGTCCCCTGCCGTCAGGGTTAGGTAGGGTGCACTGTACAAGTAACTGTACCAACCACCTCACTTTTTACATTTGTACCCTTCTCTGCGTTGCCACCT